>NC_081764.1:412506-462506 GCF_963082965.1 Carassius carassius
TCTGGGTGAACTAAACCAGCTCCATGTTTCCAGGAAAAGCGTCTCAGATGTCCTGCTGCTTTATGAGACTGAAGTTCACCTGGGGCTGGATTTCTTCAGGCTTTGGTTCAGCCGTCAGCTCGACTCGGAGAGTAAATACACATTGGCAAACCAGTCCAGAAACACAGCGGATCCTCGCGGCTGTGCCAACAGCATTCAGCTTCACCTGAAACACTGCCAGAGCGCTTAATTATTAACTCACACACTCACACTGGAACTGTTCATGGAGACTAAAATAGCCAGCGCTCGCTGATATGAGTGTCTGAGCTTTATAACATATAACTCTGACAAGACAATCAGAGAATGAACCAATGTGACGGGACGAGTCTACTGTACTTACTGTACACACACACACACACACACACACACACACAGAAGATGAAGCAGCACATGCTCGAGGAAGATCACAGACTGGATCTCTCTCACGGCCGTGTGTGTACGGCGAACAGAGAGGACAGGGGAAAACCACAAAAGACTAGGAACGGAAGAAAAACAGGTTTCACAATTTCTCCTGATCTTCTGTAACCAGATCCTGATCCAAACCACACACGGTCCAGGCGTGTAGCCGCGTGTGACCGATACTGAGAGAGATGACGGAGCTGCGGTCGCAGACCAAACACCGAGACCAACACACACTGACACCAAACGCAGACACTAAAACTCTCAGGACATTATTCAGAACTGATGCCAATAGTTCGCTTTTCTTAAAGGCATAGTGCACCCAAAAATGAAAATTCTGTCATCATCTTGTTCCAAACTTGTACGAGTCTGTTTTACCTGTTGAACACACAAGAAGAGATTTTAAAGAATACTGGGAACCATACAGTTGACATTCTTCAAATTATCTTCTTTTGCGTTCAACAGAAGAAAGAAACTCGACACGAGGAGAGGATTTGGCTGAACTTTCCCTTGAAGAATAAATCTCTTAACTGGTACATTACTTATTAATATCTGAGGTTAAAATGAATAACAGAGCTCAATATATTTTATATATTTTCCAAACACTGATTGATCGATTGCATTCGACGTGATTCATTTCAGGAAGTGGTTCTG
The DNA here is from genome assembly GCF_963082965.1 of Carassius carassius. Lineage (NCBI taxonomy): Eukaryota > Metazoa > Chordata > Actinopteri > Cypriniformes > Cyprinidae > Carassius > Carassius carassius. The sequence continues at coordinate 413,599 of NC_081764.1, forward strand.
TATCTTTCAAAGCCTTCTGATGCTCATTCATCTTTATTTTGTGCTATAACTTGTATTAAAGTGGAAGAGATCTGTCACAACATAATTAAGAGCATCAAAACTGCATTTATTATTTGAATTTTGTAATAAAAATGTTATAATAATACTAATAGTTGATTGTTAACGTTTTTAAAATAAATCTTTTCTGCTCACCAAAGGCTGCAAAAATACAGTTAAAACAGTGAAATATTATTACAATTTAAAATAGATCAAAGACGTGAAGATTTCCGCATCAAAATACATTTATAACAGTGATTTTATCTCCATAGAAAGCACATTAAATGTAAGCAAAGTGTCTACTTTTAAGGTTCCAAATAAGTTTTTGGAGGATAAATGTCAACATTTGGTTGAAATAATGTTACAGTAAAAATTCAAACAACATGTTTATTCTGATGTGTTCATATTAAAATACATAAAAGAATAAGGGAGCATATACATTTTATTGCGTTTTAAATTAATAAAAAATTCTTACTGACAACTGGGGGAAACCTAGGACAGTGGCAAATTAAAAAAAAAATTATAATAAAATTACAACTAATTAGAATTTGGGGTTAAAGTCTTTAATATGTCATAAATGGATTTTTGTTGTAAATATACCTGACACCATCGTTACTCTGAATAACATTTCAGTGGATCTCTTCTGTAAATCAGGGAAAAATGTATGATATTTATTTTTTTCACAGAAAACCAAAAACAAAATTGTAATTAAATTAAACAAAAAACTTTTTTATTTTTATTTTTTTTTGGGGGGGGGGGGGGGGGGGGCATCAATTTAATCAGTATTACACTTATTGTTTTTATGCTTAAACCCTTTTCTAAAACTGTATTCATTTCTTTAACAAAGCTGAATTTTTCAATACAAAACAGTTACTGTAAATTGTAGAAACATTTCCCAGTATTACAATGTTTTCCTGTGTTTTTGATCAAATAAATGCAGCCTTGAAGAAAACATCTGAATTATTCCAAAGGTTTGAGCGTCAGTGTAGTCTCTGTTCCTCTGAAGTCACATGACAGTGTTTGTGAGGAGCAGACTCGAGGATCTGTGAGTTAATGACAGAAGGACACACTCTTCTGAGACACATGTTCTGGGGCGCAGCTGTTTCCTCTTCCTGTGCTGTGAAGAGCAGAACACAGCGGTGTGTTTCATCAGAGCCGGATCCACATACACACGTGTGTTTGTATCAGAGAGATCTGCCTCGGGCTTCAGAGACACAGCAATGCATCACGAGGTCAAGGACAGATAAATACTTAAAGACACCACAAACTCTGAATCAACAGACGAGCAGCGCAGACAAGTTTATGAGCAAACAGAGCTGAACGATTACTCCAAATCACCATGTGCAATTATCAAATCACAAAACCATTTCCCAAACTTGTAATGAGGAACGTTCATCAACAAAAGACCAACTGTGAGGCTTCCAGTAAAAAAAAAAGAAATGGAAGACTGATATAAATATCAGTATTGTAATTTTACAGTTGTAACATACAATAAAATTACTATTACTATATTATTTTTCTTAAATATTGATTTTTTTTTTATTTTACAGTGAAAGTTTCATTTTATTATTTTGCAAGCAAAGTAAGCGTGTATTTTTAAGTCACATTTTAAATTGCAATCATACATTTTTATCAGAATTTTTTTTTTTTCCGCAATTTGTTTTTTGGAGCCCTGTGAGCAAATAAATTCAGATATAATTGTTAAAGGTAGATTTCATTAAAAAAAAAAAAGCAGCAAATTCTGTCATCATTCACTAATCCTCATGTCATTTAAATACAGAAGACGTCTTCAAAACACAAATTACAATATTTTTAATGAAACTGCTTCAAAATGTTCCTAAAGTCATTTATTTTTAATTAGACTTTTATTCACACATGATGGAATGTTATAATAATGGAATTTTCATTTTTGGATGAACTATCCCTTTAATGTGAATATTGGCCTTTAGAGATGTTAGGTGTTCAGGCCAGGACTCTGAGTTACAGTAAACTTCCTGTTTCGTGGCAAAACATCGAAATTTGTCAGGCCACCAGGGACATGCCCTTCAACGAAAACTCAAGATCTTCTCAATTTAACATCACAATGGCCTTATGATTACACTCACCAAATTTGAAGATGATCAGATTAAAATTGTAGGAGGAGTGCGTTGAAAATGGCAAAAACTCGTACAGGAAATTCGAAATGGCTGACTTCCTGTTGCGTTTAGGACTTTGCTCCGAGAGACTTTTTTGTAGGTGTTGGGACGTTACATGCATGTACTGAATTTCATACTCGTACGTGAAATGTAGTGGGTGGGGTGCTTCGTTGAAATGTTATAGGTGGCGCTATCGAGCCACTTTGCCACACCCAACTCCGAAACCCAAATCAGATTTACATTTTGCCAGTTTTGTTGCGCGTGCAAAGTTTTGTGAGTTTTCGAGCATGTTTAGGCCTTCAAAAATGTGATTCACTTTGGAGAAACATGTGTCCTCGCACATATTTTATTATCATCTACTAAAAGCACTGAGGAAGTGCAGCGGTTTTCCAGTGACACTAAGAAACATGTTTTTCTGATGCATCTTCAGCTGATCTGTCTGCATGAAGTTCCTCTTTAAAAAAATTTTTTTTTTAAATCTCAGTATAACTGACAACCAGATTAAATGAGTGACACTTTTTTTCTCTTGTTTGGAAGAAAACTCATCCCGTCTTCCCCTGAAGGGACAATCTGGTCTGTTTCCTGTAAGTGAGGATCTGATCTGATCTGATCTGATCTGCTGGTGTTCAGTGTGTGTGTCACTGATGCATCGAGACACAAACTCATCAGCACTGGAGAGGAAGAGGCTCGGGTTCCCGTAAACACTCAGTGGGGGGCGTCTCATTTGTGTTTCTCACTAACCCCTCCTGCTTATCCTGACACATACGGGTGAAGATCTCACACACGCACGCAATTTAAAGATAGAGATGCAACACCAGAACAAAAACTTTCTTAAAATGACACATTGCATAATTCCTGTAATGGAAATTGGGGAAAATAAAACAGAATTTGGTGGGGGGGTGAAAATTAACATGCAATTAAATGCAAAACATCTTAATGGTCTTAAAAACAGTCATGCAGAATGTTTTCCTTTGATTTCTACTCTGAGACGTCACGTCTATATCTGTGTGTCTTTATTGAACTCTTCATGTTCACAGAGGCCAGGAGAGATTGAGAGATGCTTATATTTAACAGATGCTGACACACGTCTATCACTCAATCTCTCCTGCCTTCAGCGATCATGAATGAAGCGAGCGAGAGCACAGAGGTAATGACTTAAAGTAGTTTGGCCAATAGCGTGCAGGCATTTTACACAATCGACCAATCATGGCGGAGAGAAGGCGGGATCCACAGAGAACAAACACAAATAAGACAAAAACTGGATATTATAGTCAACTTAGAAATCCCAGTCAGGACGTGTCTGGGAAAAAAAGACACAGAAGCAAACTAAAAATAATCACTCGAGAAACAAGTCAAATCAGAACAAACACTGACTGATTTGATGAACTAGACATCAGCAGCAGACTTGCTTTCATCTTCATCAGGTCAGGCGTGACTGAGAGTCTGTCTAGACAAACAAGGACAAGACAACATCTGAAAACAGAGAACAGAGATACTAGAGACGTCTTCAAGGAACATTATTTATAACTGGACAGCAAGTTCTGCTCAGGAACTCAACAGACCTTTTCCCAAGACACCGAGTTCTTACTGATATCACCTTGTTATTTGTTCAGCTTTTCCTTTAGAAAAGATTACTTAGAAACTGGATACAGATTTTGCAAGAGGGTTAATCACGCCGCGTTCTCAAAGAGAATTCCACGAATGAGCGAGTCTGCTGGACAACAACACGGGCAGCTGTCTGAACAATGAGTTAGTCACTACACATGAAGAATTAGTCGGGCAACTCCCAGCTGAGGATTTCAGAGCAGACAGAACGTCACACAAACATCCGTCTGAGAGCAAACCACATCTGAGAACACTTCAGACCTGCATGCTTATGAAAAATGTGCACATTATTACATCATAATATTATCACGAGAGAGGAAACTGCAGTGTCTTCCACCACTAATTTTGCCATCATTTACTCATATTGTTCCAAAACGTCTTTCTTCTGTTAAAAGCAATATCGAATATTTTGAAGAATGAATTAAACTTACTAATAATCTTTCACAGCAGGATTAAACCTACAGAAGCCAATGGGGACTAGATTCTTCCAAATATCTGTTGCGTTGAAATGAGGCTAAAAGGTGTACAGATATCACTCTTACTCAGTTTTAAACAGAAACATCTCCACAATCACATCATAACTCATGATGATCGCGGACTCGCACGAGTCTGTCTGTCACTGACCGCTTCACCTACGAACCGGATCCTTACGCGACCTAAACTAATCCGCGTCGAAACTTTCTGAGGAGTTTATCTGAGAGGTTACCCAACAAATAATTAGTCTAAATAGCCAAGTAACAACATAAATATAAATCGCGTGATTAAATAAATGGCTGTTAAAATGAACAAAGATAGCGAACGCCGATTCGAATCGAACTGAAGTGTGACCAGCGCCGCGATTCGCGTCGTTTAGTGAAGAAACGCTCCTGGATACTCACTGATCGCCATACTCTGGAATGAAGTGCAGGATCTCTTGCAGTTACACGTACAGGAGACATTGGTGTGGGTGTCGGTGGTTCCGTTCATCAGACCCATGAAGCTGAACATTGGGGGAATCTCACGGATCGACGCGGAAAACGGACGAACATTGACGCAGGCTTTTCCTCTTCTTTCTTCCAGGCAGCTGTGGAGCGGCTTTCCTTTAGCCTCCGACCCCCCACCCCCTTCCCGATGTCTGGCTTCTGTCCTCCAGTATTCCCGGTGTTATTCCCGGGGTTGTTCCCAGACGGTTTGTTTTAATAGTCCAGCCGTCTGCTCTGCGCGCACCTCATTCAAGTCCAAGTTGGCTGGGGACCAGAGGGGGCGGGGCTAGCGCGGGGGGCGGGGCTTAGAGGCAGACAGCAGCACGTCACTGCCAGACTTGGCCTTTCAGGGAGTGCATGAGCCAATCAGAGTCAAACGGGAGAGACGCACTGTTCACATTAGAAAACACGCGTTTAGAGTTTATATGTGGGAAAGAATTACCAAGGCTATTACAGGCCGATTTAAAGACACTCGTTTATTACCAGTGCTTGAAATGCTTGAAATATGAATTAGAAACGTGATCACGCATTGTGAAATATGAACATGATTCATATGTTCAGTGTGAGTGTCACAGTGCTCCTCACTCCATCTCTGAGCTACATTTGACAGAACAAGCGGCATCCTCTGGCCAAAAACGCAATTTCTTGGCATAGTTCAGCCAAAAACGGCAATGTGCTCACACTCTAACATGTAGATGATGTAATAGATAACATATAGAGTTCCTGTAACTCAATTGGTAGAGCATTGCGCTGTGAAGCGCAAGGTTGGGGGTTCGATTCCCCGGAACGCATGATAGGTGTGTAATGCACTGTAAGTCGCTTTGGATAAACGCGTCTGCTAAATGCATACATTTAGATGAGTTTGTTTCTTCATCAGATTTGTAGAAATGTTGCATTGCATTAGTGTCTCATCAATGGATGCTCTGAAGTGAATGGGTGCCGACAGAATAACAGCTGATAAAAACAACAAAAGTAATCCACAGCACTCCAGTCCATCAGTTAACATCTGGAGAAGACAAAAGATGAAACACATCCAATACATAAAGTCTATAATCCATAATAACACTTCCTCCAGTGAAAAAGTGCATCTCCTGTTGTCTCTCACATCAAATTCCAGACACATATTTGTTTAGAGCTGTTTAAACGCTGCTTGAGCGTGAGGACATTTTCAGCACATTTTCATTTTGCGCTAATTCCTATAAAGTTATGGTAAAATTTGTGTACAGAAACTTAAACATATTTAATAAAACTTTACTTAAAAACTTTAAACTAAAACCAAAGCTCTAGACTAATATTAAATGTCATTATTGTGTAATGCAAACAGTTCCAGTGTGTTTGCTGAAGCGGATGGCCACACCTATACATATAGCTTCTTAACACATTAGAATAGTTCAGTATAGTTTGTTCAGCATGTCTGAGCAACACCGTGAAAGGTGCATCCATCTGCATCACAATCTGACCTCTGTCAGGCTCTCAGTGACCCCAAACGTAGTGTTTACATTTATGCATTTTCCAGACACTTTTATTGAAGGTGACTTACATTGCATTCGAGGTATTACAACTGATCAGTTCATGAATTACCTGGGAATCGAAGCCATGACCTTGTGAGAAACAAGATCAGAATAGTGAGACTTTTTTCTTATTGCATAACAGTGTATATCTTACAAATTGCGTCTTATATAAACACACACACACACACACACACTAACAAACACACACACACACACACACACTAACACACACACACACACACACACACACACTAACACACACACACACACACACACACACACACACACTAACACACACACACACACACAAACACACACACACACACAAACACACACACACACACACACACACACACACACACAGATGCATGTATGCAGACCCTCTCTAACACACACACACACACACACACACACACACACTAACACACACACACACACACACACAAACACACACACACACACAAACACACACACACACACACACACACACACACACACACAGATGCATGTATGCAGACTCTCTCTAACACACACACACACACACACACACACACTTTTTGTGGACAGTCACATACTACAGGAATTGACTGGATAGCTGCAGTAGTGGAATGACAAATGCATCAGGCAACAGTGATTAAAACACATGTAACCTTGACTCTGAGGTATCAGCCTGGCATTATGGGCTGCAGGAGTGTGTGTGTGTGTGTGTGTGTGTGTGAGAGTGTGTGTGCTGTGATGAGCTCATGTCTGGCTCTTTCACACCAGCGCTCGCTCTTTCAGCTCATTACAGTCGCTCATTGCTTACACAACACTATTTATGCTGGTTTTTCTGTTTACTGATCATCTGAAGGCCTGAGATCTCTTCAGCTCTTCTGTGTCCTGATCAGACTCTGGCTCTCTGAGGTCACAATCTGTCTGAGACCTTAAGAGACGATGATTCATACGGCTGGACGCTCACATGATGTTAGAAAGCAAAATCCACTGAGCAACAGTTTCCTCTTTGTCTTAATCCATTTGATCCAGAAATAGAGCGGAAGAGCTCAGCGTTACTGAGATGAACACACAGTTCAGGATAGAAAGTTTATGAAACCTCATGTTCGAATGTTACATATATGACATTTCCATGAGTGAAATATATTGTCAAATAAAGTAAAAACATATTAGAAACATGATTTTGCTCATTTGACACATATGTGGAGTATTCAGACATCTCTGTCTCTTTCTCTCTCTGTGTTATTGTGTCTGTCTGCCTCTCGTTTGCTGTAATCAGTTGTCTAGACATACACCTGAGAGTCTGCCACTTCATGATGTCTGGATCATTCAGAGGGAATCTCTCCTTTTGCTTCTGTCTTCAGCTGTATTTATAGCTGCATTAGAGACACAAACCACCTAGATCTGTGTGTGTGAGAGAGAGAGAGACTCAAACTGAGAGGAAGACGTGTGAAGAGAGCGATGGAGGAAACATCAGAGACAAGAAATGAGAAAAGATCATAAATGCTGTGGAAGAGAAAACCGAGACGAGGGCAGATACAGAGAGACATCAGTCCATTTGGAATCATGCAGGACTGATAATGAGACACACACACACACACACACACACACACACACACACACTCTGTCTGTCTGGTCTCTCAGTCATCTGACCCAAATGAAGTGTTCTGAGAGGAATAACGATGAAGCGGCGCATGATGTGACTTGACTGAACAAATGCATCACGCTGCAGGAAATACAGCGTCTAGACTTCAGGAAAGAGAGATTCGTTTCATTATTTCTCTGATTCTGCTGTCAGAGATTATTACAGAGTTGAAAGTCTGTGTCTGGAGGAGAGGAGAGAAATACAGAAACAACCTTCAGTTCTTTTGATATTTTCACATTAGATCAAAATCAGCACAAGAAATGGTTCAGTTTGTAAAAATGCTGTTCATCATTTTTGTATGAAAAAATCATTTTGCAAGGAAGCAGAAGGATATATTATTATTATGAAGTAGTAATAATAATGATTATATAAGTTTATACATTTATATGTGTTCCTGTAGCTCAATTGGTAGAGCATTGCGTTATCAAGTGTAAGGTTTGGGGTTCGATTCCCCGGAAACACATCATATGTAAAAATTGATAGCCTTAATGGACTGTAAGTCGCTTTGGATAAAAGTGTCTGCTAAATGCGTACATTTAATTTAATCTGCTAAATGCATAAATGTAATACATTTATTCATATAATATAAACAGCATAAAATCATGCATGGTGAGGACAGCCCCATGTATGATTTCAAGCATGATTAAAATTATGCATCATGCATTTATAATTTGGCCTATTGTTGGGGAAATCAATATAGCTCCACTTCAACATTTTCAGTACAGACAGTAGAGAACATATAACATAATCAAGAAATTGAAAATGAAGAGGAATATATATGACAGAATAGGTAAAGTGTCATAAAGTCAAGGAAATATATTTTTTCAAAGTTGTAAATAAATATAATTGAAGTATGTTTAACAAGAAAATACTATTTTGGGTTTACTACTTAAAAATGTCCAGTAAGTGTCACAGTTTTTGTCATTTTTAGTTAAATTTACAAGCAATTTGGGAATGAAATAGAGCACAGGAGGTTTCTCTAGAATATGACTTTATAAACTATATTTCAGGATAGATTGTGTTGTGTTTTTATTTACAAATCATCAACATAAGACAAAATGTATTTTATAACCCCTATGAATGCAGGATTTAACACCCACATGACAATTAAACCAGCAGCATCAGATGTTGTCATGGAAACAAGCCTGTGTAGATGGAGATTCGCTCACGTTTGTGGCTCACAATAACATTTTAAAAAGTAAGAACAACCACAAAGATCAGCTGTTCTTGACCCTCAAGTTTGTCTGTGTGTGTTTGTGTGTGTGTGTGTGTGTGACGTCGCTCTGTCCTTTCATCTGCTCTGTGACCGTCTGAACGCCTCTGAGTGCTGTGAGGTCGATACTCATCCTTTACTTCATCAACGTCAGTCAGCTTTCATCCTGATGCTCAAACCCACACACACACGTCACTCACACGTCTCTCTCTCTCACACACACACACACACACACACACACCTGAGCGGTCACAGAAAATCACATCAAATGTAAAACAGAGGAATGATGTTGACGTCCATAAAGGTATTTATTTAAAGCATATGTCAAAATAAATATGGTTAAGTAAATAAAACAAAGGTTATCAATAAAAAAAGTCTAAAATCTAGAAGCAGCACCAGCACCAGCTCAGCTCGACAGTACACAAGTGAGGCCAGAGATTCTGCTCAAGTACTGCTACAGTAACTCTGTCTGATCTGGGGAAGTCGTGGCCTAATGGTTAGAGAGTCTGACTTGCAATTGAAGGGTTGTGAGTTCGAGTCTCGGGCCGGCAGGAATTGTGGGTGGGGGGAGTGCATGTACAGTTCTCTCTCCACCCTCAGTAACACGACTTAGGTGCCCTTGAGCAAGGCATCGAACATCTAAATGCTCCCCAGGCGCCGCAGAATAAATGGCTGCCCACTGCTCACATGTGTGTTCACTGCTGTGTGTGTGTGGGGGTGTGTGTGTGTGTGTGTGCACTTCGGATGGGTTAAATGCAGAGCATGAATTCTGAGTATGGGTCACCATACTTGGCTGTATGTCACGTCACTTTTAACACAGTTCACTATTATACACTTATTTGTCACTCTTACTAATTGGAACATGCCAGGATTTAAAAAAAAAAAAATTATTATAAATGAACTCTTGCCTCACCATAAGATTAATAAATAAGTACATGAGAATTAAGACCAAGAGTTAAATCCAACATAAAACATAAAGGATTGATAAAACCAAAAACATATTTGGCAAAAACATTTCTATAAATTAACTAAAGTGATCTCTGTGCCACACGCTTGTCCACTCAGCTAAAACAGAAAATATACACCAGAAAACCACACGTAAATATTATAGACTGCATAAGAACAGTAAGTACACAAAACAATAATGTTATACTATCAAAGATCTCTCCAGCTCTCTCTCTCTCTCTCTCACACACACACACACACACACACACACACACACACACAAAGAGAAACATATCATCCAACAGACCTACCTCTGAATGTAACAGAACGCAAGCAGCGCCACCTGCTGGGGAAATCAATTACTGTGTCCAGAAAAGACTGAAGCTGAAATGTAAATATCTAAGAAAAAGAGTTGATGTTTAACATTTTACTTAATATGCTTTTCCTCACCCTTAAATATGTAATTATTTCAACCCACATTTATACATCATTACTAATTTTATTATTATTATTTTAAAATATTAATTAATAATAAAAAAGTGATATAAATTCATTGTTTTGAGACATCCATACAATATTTATCTTGCTAATATTATGTTTCCAGTAGTTTTATTAATATTATATAAAAGAATTATATTATATTATAATATAATATTATATAATATTATTCATTCAAGCTGCTTAAATTGCTGCATTTTCAACAGATATAATATTGATATATATTATATGTTCATTCATACGTTTCACATAATTTTTCGTTTTTGCTGCAAAGACTTGGAAGATATTTTTCACTAGTAAAAACACAGATACTATAAATAAACATGGACTAGAACAGCATTATAATCCATCATCACCTGATTCTCACACCAATGAAATTAATCATGAATTAATATCCCATTAAAACAGAACCTGGTTTACTGAAGATTTCCGTTTGATCATATTGAACCTAAAAGATGTTAAAGAGTTGTTAATGAGTTTCCACTTTCTAAAAGGACCTGCTGAAGACATATCAAACCCGACATAAGCTATAACATGACAGGAGTGAATGAGGATTGCAGATGTTTGGTTTGTACTCTTCATCTGCTGTATGTCTGTCACATGCTCGTGCTTTATGTCTGTTCACCATCACTAGCAGTCAAAGGTCGGGAAACAAAGACTAAATTTACGTTTCATGTGAACTTGTAGACTACGTATATGTATGGGGTACGACTTTGTTGAAACTAAAAACTAAAAGTGACCTTCTCATGTCACGTGATGAATGAATGAATGACCTCGAGCTCTGCGAGAGAAATGAGGCGGTGTAACCTTTACGCTTTAATTACCTGTACATTATGTGCTCTAGAAACACCTGACGCAACGCTCTCTATCATGTAATACTCTCGTACTGAACTTTAATGGCTGTTCCATTAGTGCGCACATTCTCCGGCCGGGAGATTTTTCCATTCAGATTCCGCGGCTCTGATTGGTCGAGCCACCTCCTGCGCTAGTACGTGCGTAATGGTGGGCGGGGCCTGTGCGTCGGTGTTCTCTCGAACAAACAGCGGAAGCGGCAGAGTGTCACCGAACAGCGCTCGCGCATTAAACATCTATAATACAACGAGAACCATGAAGATCTGGACGTCAGAACACGTTTTCAAGTGAGTGAAGGTCTTGTTTGTCGGTTTATTGCGTTGGAGTGGTCACGTGAGCGGGTTTAGTGTGTCTGAGGGAAAGGCGCGCCAATGCGTCCAACGGCTTCCTGTCAGCTTAGTAAAAATATGTTGTTTTTTCAATCTTTACGGTATTTATCCGGTTCTAATGAGGTAACATCATGGTACCAAAAGTGTTAGGAATGTAAAAGTTGATTTAGTGACAAACGTTACGTTACTTGCATGCTAATACAGTCAGTCAGAATGTGCAGTGAATGACTTTAATCGACAAAACTGAAGATTAATCACTAAAGATTAATAGTTATAACTAAATACTACAGTTAAAATACTCAGTGTTTGCTGAATGAATGAGATAAGCAATTGTGAGTAATTAGCGGGTTAGTTACACAATCTAACCGGCACCCATAGACTCGTAAAGAATGACAGATAATTGTTAGTGAGTTTAGCTTCACAGATTTGGATCCTCTTTTCAGTTTGTGTGGAATAAAGGTTGGATTTCATCAGTTTCAGTCCTAAGTACTCTACAGAGGTGTCAGTTTGCTCTGGGTCAGTAGGACACTACTGTGGTGAAGGAATGCGTGAACTCTGACCCCACGTTCCATTGCATAACTCTCCTTGACTGCGAGTGCGCGCGACCTTTTCCCTACATGCACCTCCCGTTACACGTCACGCGTCATGTGACCCGCTGACGGTCTCCCAGGCAACCGTATGTCGGAATGCAGGAGTTCAGCTGTTTATGTCAGAGCTCCTGCGCAGTCTGGAAAAGTATGGTATGATTTTATTTCCAAGTGTGGAAAAGTATGGAAAAAAGAAAACAGAGTATGGAAAAATAATTGCACATTAAATGCACACAGCGTCAGGCCATCTCATGTCATGGTTTCTCTGCTGCCTCAAAGGCTGTAAATTGCACACTAGGCCTTGATATTAGAGTTACTACACTGAGGAAAACCACGTTTCTCTGTTAATTCATGTGCATCCATTCTCTCATTTTCTTCATAGTAAGATGGCAGTGGTGCACAAATGAATTAGGTTATAGTATATTAGACTAGAAAATATGTGTAAGTGAGAAAAATATTCCTGTGTGCATGTGTTTCTCAAGGGCACGGAAAACATTTTCTTGTGTGCATGCAGAAGTCTGTATGCATGAAATCAATGAAAAAAAACCTGAGAAAATCAAAATATTTATAGTTGACTGTAATTTGTACCAAATATAAAGCTTTAAAGAATTCTGTATGAACCATTTAAGTTCAATATGGTCTGATAATATTCTGAGAGGAAACTTTTTTTTCTTTTTTGTGTGGATAATTTTGGCAGTATTCTCTCAGAAAATAAAGTTTGAGCTCAGATCAATAAGGCCTATAATCAACCCCAATATTTGGTATTAATACTGGATAATATGAAATTCACAAGCAATTTTTGTAGGCTGGTAATTTTTGAACAGGAGCACCTCAAGTGTAACAAGGTGGCGGAAAAAATCCCCAAAAAGTACACAAAATATTTTTGTGAAGTCGTTCTAACGTGTGAGCCAAGTCAGTGAGTTTTAGTCTAATCTGATAACATTAACATAACTTAAGGGTTAAATCGAGGTGTCCTTTTGACACCGATGCACACGTTATGCATTCTTAATGTTGAAAGCAGACTATCATCAGAAGTTTTTTCAATGTCTTTTTGACATTTTAGTTCTTTCAAACGGTTTCACTTTGCATTTCTTAAAGAAGTTAAAGAAGTGTTTTTGTGGTTGTGATTTAAAGCAGTGGTTGAATCAGATGTTCATCAAAGCTCTTCCTGTTTCTGATCTGTCAGTGAATGAATGGCTCGTAATGTCCTGTGGTCACATCGCAGACGTAACGTGGCTCGTGATGGCTTTAACCGGCTCCTCAGTAATCATGTTATGGTTCATTATGGGTGCATTATGTAACACCGTCATATTGCGCTTCAGCTCTAATAAAAGACCCTGAATGTCCCACAATGTCTTTGGCTCCCGCAATGCTAACGTTTCTGTTTGTGTCTCTCACAGCCATCCGTGGGAAACCGTGACCAAAGCTGCCATGCAGAAGTACCCGAACCCCATGAACCCCAGCGTGTTTGGCGTGGACGTCTTGGACCGTAATGTGGACCAGCAGGGACGGCTTCACAGCAAACGTCTTCTCAGCACTGAATGGGGTCTGCCGTCCATCGTGCGATCGGTACAGACTCCTGCTTTTCTTCTAGATAAGAGACTAATCTGATTGCTTGTTTGATTAAATTACATGTTTGATGGAATTAAAGCAAGCAGCTGACATTAATCTCTAAAGCGTAAGGAGCTCTCAGTAGCTCTTTGTTCTCGTCACGTTTGGTGGAAAACATTGAGCCAAAGCTAGACCTGCCGAACACTGAATGAACTCCGAGTTCAGTCCTGCTGATTTGAGATGTTCCTGTCCTAGCTATGGGAAAACTTCAGCTCTTCCTGCTGTGATTCCCAGCGGCTGTAGCTTCAGTTCTTCACTGAATGGTTATATGGGTCTGGTTATTCGTCCGCACATGTCGTCCTGGTGTCTGGTTTCTGAATCAAGTGTCCCGCTGTGACCTGAGTCATCCGGTCGTCCTTGAGCCGTCGCATTCATTCAGACTGTCGGAGGTTATCATGGGACCAGAACTTTCCATTATGAGTCCTAGAGCTCCAGTCAGTATGTTATTAGTACTTCACTGACTCCGCAATAATGAGGAATGGTGGAAATCCAGTTCATGAGATTTTTGAATTCCAGGCCTTCAAGTTTATTTATTTAGCACTTCACACAATACAAGCAGCTTCACAGAAAACGCATGTTTCAATGTTACAATGTTACACTCTTTAAATACTAATAACTCTGAGAGAGCAAACACATCTCACTAGATAATAATGAAGGATGTTTCTGATTGTTTCATAGCTGAACTGCACTCAAGACTTTGAGATTACGGTTTCTTTTCCCTCATCATATTTGATTAATGTTTGCTGTAATTAGTCTCCGAAAGTATTTAAAGAATCAAACCCGTCCGGCCTGTAAATGAACTCACTGTTCCGTTCTGTTGAATTCATTTAGAGTTTTCTTGTTGTTGGAAACGATCACCATAGTGGCGTCTTTTTGAGAAATGAATGAGATCTGAATCATGTTCACATGCTGCTCTTCAGGCTTAGAGTAATGTTCTGTAAATAGAGTCAGTGCTAGTATAGCTCAAGGTAATGTTGCTGGGTTAATTAGTTTATCTACTTCTGTTTTGAGTTCAGGTTTATTAAGTTGACTAAAACTCAAAAATGCCTTCAGATTCCTTTCTCTGTTTGTGCTGTTCAACATGGTTTATTCATCAAGCTGTTGTTTTGTTTTCCCACAGATCATGGGCAATGCGCGGTCATGTACGTACATCCAGGAGCACTCTGTAGTCAATCCCAAAGAGAAAACCTTTGAGCTTCAGTCCACTAATGTAAGTGATATCATTTATTGTGTCTGTACACATCAGCGCATGACATTCATCATCACTCGTGCCATGTGATTCATACACTGAGAGTTTGCTCCTTCTCTCACACATCCCTGTTCTTCATCCTCTGGCCATCACAAAGCAGTATAGTCTTCATAAATCAAGAACTTTGAGTTCGTGTGATAGAGTATCATCTGGAATGAGACGAGACCTGTCTCTGCATAATAGAGTTGCATTCTGGGATTGCTGGGAGTGTGTTGGTTTATGTAATGTTATAAACAGCATACTCTGAAAGTGTAATTCCCATCATGCTCTGGTTTTCTCACCGTAGATCAGCTTCACTAACATCGTGTCTGTGGACGAGCGGCTAGTTTACCGACCGCACCCAGACGACCCGGAGAAGTAAGATTCCTCACGCTTTCTGATCTGATCTGACCTGAGTTTGAGTTTCTCCATGAGCTGCTGGTGTAATGATGTGTATCTGCTGATGTTCCCGCAGGACCATGCTCACGCAGGAGGCCATCATCTCTGTGAAGGGTGTCAGTCTCAGCAGCTATCTGGAGGGACTCATGGCCTCCACCATCTCCAGCAACGCAGGAAAGGTCAGCTAACCCCAACACACTCCACCAATCACTGACCGTTCTGCTTCAGATCCACCAAATGGATGTTTATTGTGTAAAAAGTATGTCTAAAAGATGCTCCGCTCAGTCTGAGGGTGAATGTGTGTGCGCAGGGTCGTGAGGCGATGGAGTGGGTGATCAGACGTCTGAACACCGAGATCGAGGAGCTGGCCATCACAGCCAGAGGAACCCTGAGGACACCGATGGCTGCCGCCGCCGTCACCGAGAACTGACCGCTCCTCTCTTCCTCTCTGTCGCCGCTCTTTACACATCGTTCTCCAATGGTGGAACTTCATTCCCGGCGTCCTGCGCATCCGAGCGTCTACATTAGAAGCTGACGGGACGTCCGGCGGCGGAGAGTCGGTCTCGACCGCTGGTGACACACAACCCGAAGAACATGAAGCGGCAGTGGAGCGCTCATTCACAACAAACCCTCAAACACAGTTTTAATGAATCAGTATAATGGGACAGACCCATGCTCTCTGATGTCATGATGGAAGAGGAACGTATGCCAAACCATTCAGCTCTGTTTCACGGGACTCTTACAGTCAGAGGACGCAGCTGTTCAACACACTTGAAAACTGTTAGGAATATTATAACTTATCTTTATTACTATTATTATACTAGTAACACTTAATCCAAGCGGCAAGGAAGGGAACAAACATATCCAGAGTAGATTTGGAGGATCATCGCAGATGATTCTTCAGAAACGCTGAGCACTGAAGAGATGATGGTGTAGGAAACGACAGAACGTCACATGACCAGCATCATCAGGAATGTTTCATATAATGTTTATATATTCAGTAGTGAACAACAGGGACGCTGGATCCAGGCGTGAGGTGAAATGTGTGTTTGAGGAGGATGAAATACATTCTATTTATTTATTTATTTAGAAACCTGTTTTTACTTCTCAGAAGATCTGTGTGTTTGGTTTACTTGAGCTGGAATATTGTGACGAACTAAAATAAAACGACTGCATTTAAACAACTTATTTATACTGAAATGATGTTTGTTACTGGCATATTTAGTATTATATCAAACAAAACAACTTGGTGCAAAGGTTGAAATAATGTCTGTAGTGTTTTAGAGTTGGCCGGTACTGATCTCTGTTCTTCATTTGTTCTCCGAACACAGCCAAAACTGCTTACAAATGTTGAAATGAAGAATCATACGAATTCATACATGCTGCTTTGTTTATAATGGTACCTAAATAGGGTCGTATTTACTTGCTTTAAAGACGCTTTACCAATTTTGAGATAAATTACGAGATGTCTTGTTAAGAAACTAAAATAAATATTAGTTGTGAACTTCAATAAACAGAGCCTCTAACACAAGCACTCTGTATTTTTAATCTATCTATGTGTTTTCTTTTATTTATTATAAGAATCTTGACCCTTTAAAACTAACATGTAAATGTATTATGAATCAATTCTGGTCAAACTAATTTTGTCATATTTCATTAACTGTTTTGGAAGACTTTGAAAATAGAAAAAAATATTAGAGACAAAACAACAGGCGGAGTTGAGAGAGATTTGTGTGTTGTAGAATTAATTGAATAATTAAAAAAATTGATAGCAGAAACATGCAGCTTCTTTCTGCAAAGACCAATCCTTCTGAATTATGTTTGATCTATAATTTCAATATAAGTATTTTATAACAGTATATGTTGTATCCATGTACACTGCACTCTGATGCTTTTTTCAAGATTCTTTGATGAATAAAAAGTTAAAAAAAAAAAGCATTCACTTAAAATAGAAATCGGTACTGTTAAAAATATGGGGTCAGCTGATTTTTTTCTTTCTATTTTTGAAAGAAATTAATACTTTTATTCAGCAAGGATGTGTTAAATTGATAAAAAGTGACTGTAAAGACTCACATTGTTAGAAAATATTTATATTTTAAATAAATACTCTTTTTTAACTTTTCATTCATCAAAGAATCTTGAAAAAGTATCGAAGGTTCCAGAAAGGTATTAACCCTTAAAACATGTTTCCAGCACTGATAAATCATCATATTAGAATGATTTCTGAAGATCATGTGACACTGAAGACTGGAGTAATGATGCTGAAAATACAGAGAAATATATATTAAAAGCATATTAAAACAGTTATTTTAAATTGCAATAATATTTAACAAATCATTTTTTTTTTGGATAAAATAAATGCCTTGATAAGCAGAATATATATATATATTATATTTGTGTTCAACTTTTGAACGTTGATTTTTAAAAATTACATTTAATATTAATTTTTAAATGTCATATATTTTAATGTAATATAGTTGGATACAGTGCAACATTAACTTTTGGCTCACGCTCCTGAATCTAGT
This sequence comes from Carassius carassius, assembly GCF_963082965.1. Classification (NCBI taxonomy): domain Eukaryota; kingdom Metazoa; phylum Chordata; class Actinopteri; order Cypriniformes; family Cyprinidae; genus Carassius; species Carassius carassius. The sequence continues at coordinate 431,671 of NC_081764.1, forward strand.
TTTATTAGTAGTTATGGCTACTCTGATCTGATGGTCATATAAAAATATGATATAATAAAGACTCAAATGTGTGTGATGATCTTTAGCGCCACCTGCTGGTCATTTCCGCTCTACAACGATACTTTTTCCCCCGGCTTTGCTTGCGTCACATGACGAATTCTCCAGCAACCAATAGGATTCCAGTTTTACAGCTCCATCTGACCAATCAAAAATCTGATAATTTTTAAAGGTATTTAAAAGTGGGATATTTGAAATTAAACAGGCCAGTTCCGCTGCCGCAGAGGAGGAGCGCTTCATCCTCTTCAGGAATAAACAGAAATAAATACATATATATTATTATTGTTTTTTTTATTCATTATTAAAACGCACACACGGCTGGTTTATCGAATGGTTACAGGTTATTAAAACGGCGAGGTGGAAATAGTCGTGTTTCCGTCGGATTTGAGGAGGATTTCTGCTGTGGAAACGACTAACGTTAAACGCTTCATTATTGACACTGTCATTTCTTTAAAGCTTTTCATTTTAAAAGGTTCGTTGTTTTAATAGATTTGAATTATCAACATGCGTTTCGATGGGAACGTAATTCTGAACGGGTGCCGTCGTGCGTCAGGGCCTCAATCCTTACATTTGTTCTTTATTAGTCAGAATGTTATTGTAGTTTAGTTAATGATGTGGTTAAGGTGTTTTGTGTGTCTATGTGTGTGTGAGATGCGTTTATTATATTTAATCAAATAATATGTCGTTTAAACTCAGAATATGGAAACTGCTGCAAGAAACAAATCGAGCAAAGGCCTGAAGATCCAACCTCCTGAGAACGAGAAGGTATTTGAGACTATATTGTTATAAACTTGTGTATTTATTCTCCAGATGTCAACATATTGTGTGTTTATATATGTTTTGCAATCGTCTATTAACCGAAATCAAAATTTGAATATTTAAATAATATTATATTTAATATACTATTTCCTGTGCCATCACATTACATGTGTATAATTAAAATTATATTTTTATTTTTTGCAATTGTCTAGCTATCAAAATCATTTGAAAGTTTTCTCTTTAAACCGTTGTTTTCAGCTCTTTTTTAAAATTTAATTTGAAGATATCTCTCTTTTTTTCATCCTGGTTAAAGTGGCGTTTGTATTAATACTCCTAGCTTTCCTCTTTCCATCTCTCCTCTCTGTATTTAGATTAAGGGAATGCTAAATATCACGTTCAGATCTGGGTTTACTGCGAGTAAATGGTGTATTGTCTCAGCAGATGCTCTTATCCACATTCATCTGTAGTATAGTTATTACCGTGATTTGTTTCTCTTTCTGAAACACATGCATGTAGCTGTTTTTGATGCATGTATGTTGTGTTCCTGTTCTGCAGGTTTCTGCTGGTGGACCCAAGAGAGTTCCGGTGACCCAGAGCGCTCAGAAGCCCGTGTTGACGTCGAACACGCATGTTCTCGGCTCGGCACACGGACCGCAGCGCATCCAGCGCAAGCCCATCGGAGTCCCTGTTCCTGTGAAACCCACACGTCCCGGAGACCAGAACCTCAATCCAGATCCACTCAAGACACCAACACAGAGCAAACCTCAGGCAACAAAATCTCCTGAACCCAGCAAACAGAACAGACTTCAGCGTAAGAGCCACTTCTGATCTTCTAACACTACGTCACTCTGAGAACATCATAATCACTCTTTATGTTGCTTTCCAGAAACTCCTTCCGCTGGAACATCCAGTAATGCCAAGTAAGTCATCTACAGTTTAGATTTTCTATCATGTTAATTGAAGTATTCACACTTAAAAGTGCACCTCAAAGCCATTTTAATATGAGGGAGAAACATTATTGGTCTATTTTGCTTCCATAACATGTCATCTTCCAGACTAGTGGAAAGAAAACACTCGAAATACACATTTAAGTGATTATTTTATTAAACTATCAATTTAAAACGCAGTCCATATCTTTTAAAGAGTTTTTCTTCTTTTACGTATAGAGGTGATATGTCGTATACGATAATTGTTTAAACGATATGATTTGACATTCGAGTATGTCACTGTACTGCGTGTGTGCATTTAGAGTTCACTCTTTCACTGCGTGATTTAGTTTATTAAAACACATTTAGAATCCCACAGAATCCAGGATAAAGGGGAAAATATGACTTTTGACTGATTTAGTTAATATCACAAACAGTAGTTTTTTTTTTTTCTCCAAATACCAGTACAACTGCAAGGGTGACTTAGATTTGACTTAGATTTTAGACTCAAGTTCCTGTTTTCGCTCTATTTCCAAAAAACACGTCTGAGCTGGTGCGTGAAATCACAGGCGATGGGTGATGAGAATTATAATCTGATGTGTCTGTTCTCTAGGAAAGCGTGGAGTTTAGAGAATTTCGACATCGGAAGAGCTCTGGGCAAAGGCAAGTTTGGGAGTGTGTATCTGGCAAGGGAACGTCAGACCAAGTTCATCCTGGCACTTAAAGTCCTGTTCAAAACTCAGCTGGAGAAAGCTGGAGTGGAGCACCAGCTGCGGAGAGAAGTGGAGATCCAGTCACATCTCCGGTACCAGCTGCAAGCTTTTATCACTCGTTAGACTCGTTTCTCATCAAACTGAATCTAGGAGTATTTGCTAACTTCAGCGCTGAGTAGAGTTGGTTCAAACGCACAAAATTATGTCAGAATCCTCGTAACCAGTCGGTTTTGTGAATGTGAACGGTAAAAAAACAAAACTAATTTGCGTTCCGTGCGTTCGGTCTTAACATGACCGCAGCCTAATAAACCTGTTTCTGTCTGTCATTAATGTTAAAGAACAAAAGAGAAAAATAATTTATTGATCTTCCCTGCGTAACTTTTGTAACTTTTAAGAATTAATCTGTTTTATTTATTAGAAGAAAACTATGCAGTGCTATTTTACATTTATATTTTAAGTTTTGTTTGGTTGTATTTACTTAATTAGCTAAATTGATTATTTTTTGTTTCATTTCATTACTGTTTAATTGTTTTTAATGTTCAACAGTTTAGAAAAAGACCACAATGTAAATGTTTTAGGCTGCTGATTTTTAGGGATGTAACGATTCACTCAACTCATGATTTGATTCGATTCAGTTTTTTTTTTTTTTTTTTTTTTACAAAATGAGATTTAAGACAAATTATAAATTAAATCTCCTTTTATTATTGCTTGGATGAAATGCTGCACGTTTCTTTATGAAATTGAAATATAACACTATAATAATATACTTCTAAAGCACTTGCATATTATTTCTCTTTTGTTGGTTTTGTTTGTTTCTATTGTCTTCATTTTTAAGTCGCTTTGGATCTAATCATCTGCTAAATGACAAAATTTAAGTATAATGTAAATAAAAAAACTAAGTTGAACTTTCAAAACAAGTTCCAAATCAAATAAGTGACAAATAAAAAAAAAATCTCATCATATAAACAAAATAAGGCTTTGTCTGGTCTTTCCATTTTAAAATGAGAGGCAACCACTGAATTATAATCATGATCCAAACAAAGACGCTGCATGTATTCAACAGGAGCAGTTTTTAATCTAAATAAGATAAAATTTCAAGCAAAAACAGAATGGTTGGACTTCAGTTTTGTGAAACTGTACATAAAAATATCTGTATGAAACCGAAAGCGTTTCCTTGGTTACCACTGTAAACAAAGCACCTGAACTTATGAACAGCAGTGATACAGTGTTTCCTTGGTTACCGCTGTAAACAAAGCACGTGATACAGTGTTTCCTTGGTTACCGCTGTAAACAAAGCAGCGCTGCACTTATGAACTTTAATATGCATCATACAGAGGCAAGATGAAAAGAAAAAATACCATCTATACTTTTCTAAAGACAGTAAGTTCCCCTCAGACTCAGATACATTCATATAAACTCCTCCCCTAATTGAATCACAATCTGTTTAGCATCTCAACTGAATTGAATCGTCACACATTTGAATCGATTTGCAACCGGATCACGGTTAATCTTTACATCCATACTGATTTTTGTTTGGCCAAAAAGAATAAATATGCTTTATCTAAATGTTTTACTTTATTGGACCACATGCTTTCAGAAAGTGAGATCTGTGTGTGTTGTGAAGTAAACTCGCTGTCTCCTTTCAGACATCCCAATATCCTGCGTCTCTACGGTTATTTCCACGACGCGGCGCGTGTTTATCTGATCCTGGAGTTCGCTCCTAAAGGAGAGCTGTATGGAGAGCTCCAGCGCTGCGGGACGTTCGATGACCAGCGGAGTGCCACGGTCAGAAACCACTGAGCGCTGTGTGTTTGAATGCTCATGATTAATACATTAAGACTGATAACATCTCATAATAATGTCTGTTTGCAGTACATAATGGAGCTTGCAGATGCTCTGAGCTACTGCCACTCAAAGAACGTGATTCACAGAGACATCAAACCTGAAAACCTCCTGTTGGGGGCCAACGGAGAGCTGAAGATCGCAGACTTCGGATGGTCCGTCCACACACCCTCCTCCAGGTCAGTCCTCTACTTGAAGAATCATAACTTTGGTGTTGTTCTTGTCAGTGTTTGTTTAATTTATCATTGAAGTGCAGCATATTGTCAGTATTTGCGTGTTGGATTCTGGTTAATGTGTGTTTTATCATGTGTCTGTCAGGAGGTCGACGCTGTGCGGTACGCTGGACTATCTTCCTCCAGAGATGATTGAAGGCAAAACGCATGACGAGAAAGTGGATCTGTGGAGTCTAGGAGTGCTCTGCTATGAGTTTCTGGTTGGCCACCCACCTTTCGAAACAAAGAGCCATGACGAAACGTACCGCAAGATTTCTAGAGTAAGTGAAATCTTCAAAAACTTCCACTAGCTTTGCACATAATCTTGAGTCTGTCTGATGTGAATGTGTCGTCATCAGAGGTGGGTAGTAACGAGTTACATTTACTTCGTTACATTTACTTGAGTAATTTTTTGGGGTAACTAATACTTTTCGGAGTATATTTAAAGATGGGTACTTTATACTCTTACTTGAGTAAATTTTCGTTACTGTGGGCGACGCTCCTCTCGTTACTTTATCTTAATGCAATAAATGTTATTTATTATATCTCACGCGCTGAGCGTCTGAAGCGGTTCACTCGGAGTTGTAACGTTTAACATCAGCAGCGTTGAAAACGTGGCTATAGAACTGCACTGAATAGAAAGCAAATCTGCAAAGGCTATTATTTGCTAGCGATGGAGATCCTTATAAGATGAACACCGCGTGTGCTGTCTACTGTTCAACAGGTAATAACTTGGGCTACATTCGATTACAGTACACGATACCACTGTGACATTAGTTTGTTGTACGAGTGTGGCTTATAACAGAGGGGAGTCAAGAGATAGATGTGTTTTTACAGCGCTGCGCATTATAACCAATCACACATGATTCTGTTGAGCTTATTAAAGCATTGGCCAATCAGAGGCGTTCAGATGAGTCATCGCTGAAATGCCGGTGCTTCCTTCACTCGCTCCTGACTGAATACCTCTTTCTGGCGAATTCTCTCGTCAGAAACAACAAAGTGCAGATGTGTGTACGAATCTTTAATTAAGATATTGATTTCACAGTTTCAGTGATTTTAATGGGAGTTTCTGAGAGTGATTGAAATCTAGACTGTCAGTGAAAATTATCTTTAATAATGTAAATGTTATTTGCTCTCTTTCTGAACAATGAAAGATTAGTAGCAATATTTATATCACATTAACTTTCAATGTTAAATTCACATTTAATATAAAGTCAGCCGTATTAAAAATATGTTATGGCATGACACCTATATCTGTTACTTAAGTAAACAGACAGGGTTTTATAATAAATTACATAAATTGGAGTAAAGGCTGATGAAATATATACATTTATACACGCACACATACATTACATACATTTTATCTATATATCTAAATAAAAATAGGCTCAGTATATATGACCCAAAGTAACTAGTAACTAACTACTTGAGTAGATTTTTTTTCCCGATACTCTTTTACTCTTACTCGAGTAACTATTCAAGACTAGTACTTTTACTTTTACTTGAGTAAATATTTCTAGAAGTACTCTTACTTTTACTTGAGTACAGTTTTTGGGTACTCTACCCACCTCTGGTCGTCATGTCTCGTAGGCTTTCACTGTTGTCTTGATTGATTCACGTGTTCACACGTCCCATGTCTGTTTCTCTCCAGGTTGAGTTCACGTATCCGGCTCACGTGAGCGAGGGCAGCCGAGACCTGATCAGCAGACTGCTGAAGCACAACCCCATGCACCGGCTCCCCATCCAGAGCGTCTTGGAGCACCCATGGGTGCTGGAGAACTCCTCCAAGAAACCAACCCCTCGCACGCCAACCAGCAGCTGAGGACCAGATTCAACAAAACAGACTCATGTGGCCGTAATGCGTCTGATCTTTGCTACCGCTCTTGGGAATAACTTTATGATTTGTATGTTGTTTTTTGTGTTTTATTGTTAACCAGTGTTGGGGGTAACTCATTACAAGTAACTCGAATTACGTAATTGGATTACTTTTTTCAAGTAACTTGTAAAGTGCACTTTTTGAGTGAAATCGGGAGTAAGATGTTACTTTTAGTTTTAGAATTAATGTGAACATGCATTAATTAATCTCACACACAAAGAAAATCTTAATTTAGTTTTCTTCAAAATTAATAAAAACAGTTAAAAGCAACTCGGAATATGAGTCAAAGCTACAATATAATTAAATGTTAAATACAAATATCCTTTATATATTTAATAACATTAACCAATTTGCTGCTGACCTTTGATCCAATTCAACCATACTAATAAGCAAAAATTACACAAGATAAACTAACATTTATTGCTGAACTTTCTTCTTCTGTGTTCTACTGTACAGACTTGAATTTACATTTCCTTCAATCTGAGGATTTTGTTGCGAAAGGGCTTTTACATTTGCCAAAAATATAACTTTTTATAATAAAAACAAACAAGTAAGCCCAGCCCATAAGTAACGCAAAAGTAATGTAATGCATTACTTTTAATAAAAAGTAACTAAGTAACGCAATTAGTTACTTTTTAAGGAAGTAACGCAATATTGTAATGCACTACTTTTAAAAGTAACTTTCCCAACACTGCTGTTAACACGCTACAATTTACATCCATTTGTAAATATGTAATTAAGACACAGATTGTAAAGTTTTAACCATTACTTGAATCCGAATCAGAATGAGCTTTATTGTATGTTTACACATACGAGGAATTTGTTTTAGTGACTGGAGCTCCACTGAGCAACAGAATGATGAAAAAGTATAAATGTGAATGAAACAAGAAATGTTCTTTTATTATAACTTGTGAGGATCTCAATATAGAACTTAATGTATTTCACGTTTTGTGTATGGGAATAAATTTCTTTAAAATATACCGCTGTATGTCCTTTTTTATTTTTATATTAAATAATGGATACTCTGATAATACTCAATTATCAGTTGATGTGATGTTTTATATTGTCAAGTCAGCTTTATTGTTAATTCTTCCACATGTACAGTACATGGTGCATACAGATATTGGTTTTTAATCACTGGTTAAATACTGATTTGTTAACGGTTTATAACCCACCACAGAAGAAGGAATTAAAAAGGAGCTGATGCTTTGCAAACAGAAGTGTTTCTTTCAATCGAATCTCATTGGTGCCAGTTTTGCCAACTAATTGGGGAAGTTGCTAAAGGCAGATTGATTTGTTGCTAAATGACGTTATGATGTCATTGCGTGATGACATTTTATCATAAATGTGCATATATTATTGACAGTGTTGGGAAGGTTACTTTGGAAATGTAATAGGTTACAGATTACAAGTTACCCTGTTTAAAATGTAATAGTAGTGTAACTTTTTCAATTACTTTATTAAAGTAATGTAACTAATTACTTTTGAGTACTTTTTGATTACTTTTCTAAATTTGTGAAAATTAAAGAATAATAAATAAAAGCATATACATCAACTTAAATACAGTTATCTAGCATGTGACGTGTTCTGTGTAATAAACTCCTGAAACATTGGTGTTTTTTTAAACTGCTGTCTCTTTGTATATGATATGATGATAGTTTTCTCAAAATAAGTAAAATGCACATGAAGTGACACAGAGCAGTTCTAGAAATTATGTTTATGTGCTCGTGTACTCCTATATTGAGGCGGCAGAGGTTGAAAACACTGCGAGCTTCAGTAGGCCTATGTGTAGTAAATGAAACCATGTCTTTGCCATTAATTTACAGGAGGGGCGGACTAGGAAAAAAATTCAGACTGGGAAATCCAAACTCATACAAACAAATTCATGGACAAAACTATTTTTTATCTATTTTAAATCTTTAATTTGGGGACATGCAAAATAATCAAAAGTTCTCTCCTGAACTGCACCTTCACTTAAATTTTTCTCTTCAGTCTCTTTATTTTGCCCTGTTATCCATCTCTCTCATGACTTTAATACTCAAGATTGAACAAAACTATACTTTACAATACAATACTCTACAATACTACAATATCTTTATAGAAAAATACACAAGTCATATTTTTCCCTTACAAAAATTAACCATGCTTTTATTAGCCTATATAAAAGTAAAATAACCTTGTTTCATTTTTTATTACAAATGGATTTGTATTTATTTTTAAATAAATACATTTGTAAAATAATTTTACATTTTTGGTTATCACAGTTAAACAATATTTACCATTTTCTCTGGATTTATAGTTAAATATTAAAATGTTAATTTTCGTAAGGGTTGTGTTGTTGTCTGTCCGTAGCTCCCCCTAAACCAATAAAAAAAATCTGAATTTTTTTCAGATAAATTCCTACTGTAACATTACAACAGATAATAATGATGTCCTTTAAATAGTATTTTGAGTGATGACTGATGAGCAACGTGCTGCTGCTTGATAAAATAAATAAAAAACAAAGACAAAAAAGCATCTTTACAGATGAAACTGACCTGAAACCCTGAACAGTAGTTCTGCTTCTCTGCTCCAGCAGTCCACTTTATTCTCTCTCTCTCTCTCTCTCTCTCTCTCTCTCTCTCTCTCTCTCTCTCTCTCTCTCTCGCATTGATTACTCTGAGTCTGATCCAAAGCGTTTGGCGGAGGCGCGGAGAGTGCGCGAGTCATGACTAACAATTCATGATTCATTAGAGATTTAATTATGAAATGGCGGATTCGCAAATGATCACTTTAGTACATTCGGCAGGCAATAATACAATAATGATATTAAATAGCGGGCCAAATCGGCTGCCGGGCCACCGGGAATTGTGCCGGTTCTCCCGGTGTCCAGTCCGCGCCTGATTTCCACAGACACGCAGAATGTGCAAGTCATATATTGCATTTTTGGGGATTAATATTCACAGACACTAGTCGATGTCATGTTTTGATTCAAGTGTACTGACTTACTTTTGATTTAGTCATCCAAAATGTGGCATATTCCGTCCGCGTTAGGCATTCCGTTTTTATGACTGGATTCTACGAACCAGACTGTGTTTCCGCATCCCGGAGATTATTAGGGCGGTATGTCTTAGAATTGTCAGTGCAATTTGGGAAATAAATCAGTTAAATCTGAATGTGGATGTGTGTAAATATTCAAATGTAATCCCCTTTGTAATCGTTAAAAATTTCATAAGTAACTGTAATTTAATTACTCATTTTTTCGTAGTAACTGTAACTAATTACAGTTACAATAATTTTGTAATTAAATTACGTAACGCCGTTACATGTAACTAGTTACTCCCCAACACTGATTATTGACCAATTGGAACTAGCAACTTAATGCATATTTGATGTTTGTACTGTTAGGCATCTTTCTCCGTCTCTCTCCAGATTGGTGTTGCTTGGCTTGCTAGCTGTTCAATGGTTTCCTCATGTAATTTAGAAGAAAATATGTGGCTTTTTATAATTTTAGTCACTTTTTAAAAAGTTGCCAATTTTTTTTTTTTTTTTTTAAAAGCTAAATTTGATGCTATGTGCTTTTTGAAAAAAAAAAGTTGCTAAGTTTGGCAACAGTGGTTGGCGTTTTCGCATTTTCAAAATTCGCGCCACACGAAGTGACCGTTGACGTTTGTAAATTTAAATCTGGACGCGTGAGATTTTAAACTCGGATTCTCAACGAATAACTACTTGAATTTCTGCTATTAATGCTTAATTTTATAGTGCTTATTTAAAGTATGATAGGCTTTCGTCCATGTGGACTTTCAACTCAGGACATTCTGCTAATTATCTCTCTCAACTGTGTTAATTGATACGGTTGGAGCGACAATGAGGGTGAGTAAATACAGACTTATTTAATTTCCTTTCGTTCTGTCAATTGAAAACAATCTTTTAACAAAATTGTATTATAATCTGGCATTTTTTGTTAAAAAATGGTTAAAAACACATTAGCACTGCAGTCACGGTTAAAAACACACGGTTAAAGACACGGTTAAAAACACATTAGCACTGCAGTCCATGTGAATAAAACAGTTTCCGTAAATGTTCAGATGCCTCTCAAAGATCTGCGTTGGGAAACTCAAACGGTCCATTAGCGGCTGTAGCTCTCGAACCCTGTGAAGTGCTAAACGTGTTTCTGTCCAGCACTCTCGTCTGGTTTTCGGCAGTATTTCATGTTTCCTCCAGGTGGCGCTATTAGCTCAGTCTCTCGGGCATCGCGGGGTCCAGGAAAGAGAAAATGGCTCCTCTGGTTGAACTCGAATTCCCATCATGCACCACGAACGACATTTGCCAAAATTTTCCACACGAGTTCATTACGTTAATATAGAAAAATCTAAAAATAATCCTCAGACGATGATGATGCAAAACATTGTCATGCATAATTATTCTGTGCATATATAAAATCTAAACTACAATACTGTGTAAATATCTGTTTTTTTTTTAATATCTTATGCATTATATATATATATATATATATATATATATATATATATATATATATATATTTCTACCTATAGATTTTTACTGTCGACACGGTTTTTTTTTCTTTTGTTAAGGCGCGCGCACGCACACAAACCATAATAAATCTCTGCATCTCTGTATTTTCTTTTTTATTTATTTATTCCATATTAGCCCCAGTAACGTAGAAGCAGACTGTGTGCTCGCATGTTGTTTTCTGCGGAATCAGAGCCGAGAGCAAAAATCTGTCGCACATTTTCTGTTTGAGTTCACTTCATTCTGTTATTGGCTGTTGCTCTGAAACACGAATGACAAGTTGCATTTACTTTTCGCATTATCATTTATTTAATAAATATATTCAAATAAATTAATTGAAAAACATGTAATGCATTTATTAACCGCGGTCATTATTCTTTAGATTGTAATACTGAATTAAAATGCCTATTTTCCAACCATAATTGTGATCAGCAGTCACAGTTTATTTGTCTATTTCAGGATTTATGAGAAAAGAGGATTCTTGAAAATGCATTTGCCCATTTAACAACAACAATTGTATATGTGATGTGGTTTAATATGTGAACCCTGTTTATGATGGATGTGCTGTCTTTAAATAAATCTCTGAGAGCTGGACTCGACTGATTTATTGTTTTGTAGATTTATTCTCTTTGAAAGGAAAAAAAAAGAAGCACGTGTTTCATTTTTTTCTTCTTCCATATCACACAAAACCAAAACAAACAGTTCTACAATATAATTTCACGCGTTTTTTTATTCTTCAATATATTCATTTTCACGATATATGATAACGATTTTGTGATATACATTCCATCTTTTAAACCACAATAACACAACACATACGGTTTTATAACATTTCCACAGCACCCATTGGATTGCACAAAATGAAAAAAATGTCTTATGCAAGTCCCTTGACTTCGATCCAACGACGTTATAATAAATCTCACCGAGGGGAACATGAACTTTATTAATAGTTTTAAATCACGACATTTCATAACCGATAAACAACGCTATGCTCAAAATTTAGTTATTTGAGTTGATGGATTTTTATATTTTCGATGATTTCTTCTGGAATTTCCGGCACATTTTCGTTTTCTCTTTCACTGTCTTCACGTCCAGCGGCTCTTTCTTGTTCGTTATTCAATGTCTTGTAAAAATACATGTCTCTTTGTATGTTTTCTGGCAAAGAGCAATTGAAACGCAACGTGTGAATAAAACCCTTGTTTTCTTCTGAATATCTCTAATACTGCATGGACATCATACGATCAAAATGCATAGATAAATACTTATATTCACCGTCCAGTATGCTGCCATTATTATTATTATTATTATTTTCTATCTTGTCCTCCGTTTTGGTTTAGTAAATGCAAACGATAATAATCAAGAATTAAATGTGTCCCCAACTCGAATTGAGGAAAACCCATCAATTTATTTAAAACGTATTCTATTGTGTTTATTGCCATGGCGTTGGTGTTTTTGTTCTTTAGCGTGTATTGCAGATCGTAAAGAGGAGGTTTCCTCTCTCACAGCATTGCTTTGCTTTGCTCAGTCTTGCATTTAGATGCAATGAAATGGTTTCTTCCTCGATTCCTGTGGAGTCGGGGATTCACTTCTAAACCATTTTCTCACTTAACAACAAAAATATAGGTTTGCTCTGGTATCTATTTGTGTAACGCGCTGCTGTCCAAGGCATTTCTCATATGGATGAGTAAAGATTTGCATTTGCACTGAATTATTTATTGTGTGTTAAGGTCAGATTTAAATGATAATGGGTTAAATGCTTTTGTATTTTATTTATCTTCTCTGGGGGAAACTTATCGGTTTGGTTATCAATATGTGGGATGCATAACACTTATCACCAAAAAAAAAAACCACTGGTCATTTTCCAGACTAATCGGACAGGTTGTATTTGTACGCCTCGATGAGGCCCTCGACGGAATGGATGAAGCCGGAAATACTGCATATACCCCCGATCACAAATATGGCGACGTCGAAGAAGACCTGATGCCACAAGAGCTTTCTCCACAACAACTTGAGATGGAATAAGCTGGGGAGGAGAAAGCACAGACCTGCGCCCGTCAGGCTGCCCGTCAGACCCATGAGGAGCGCGAAGTGTGGCACATAAATAGCCATGAGCATAGTGAACACAACTAGTGCACAGCGGAGCGAAAGACCCCATGATTTGAGACGCCCGTCGCCCCCGTAGCAATCCGGGAAAAACGCACGCCCTCCGTCTTGGAAGAAAGTCTTTTCTAGGACCTCCACGGCGGCGAAGAATGGCAGCGGGTACGAAAGCAGCGCCTTGGACACCAAGAAGAGGTTAACGACGGCTCTGATGCCAGATGGGAGGTTGTCGGTGATCACCTCCTTGGTTTCGTCGGCCCACGTCAAATAAGCCACCAGGGCGAACAGGCCTTTGAGGATGCAGGCAGCGATGTGAGTCCAGTTCATCATGCAGTGGAACTCGCTGGGCTTCTGCATGTTCCCCTCCAGCGAAGGCAGGAAGATCTGGGAAGTGTAGCTGAAGACGATGATGCCGATGGAGATGGGGAACTTCTTGACGTCGATGTAGAACTTCACCTTGTCCCAGGCCCAGTCTCGCGCCCTGGACAGACAGTAGGCGATCACTAGGATGTTGATGATGAAGTGCGCGATGGTGCAGAGCAAGCTGAACTTGGACACAGCTTTGAGGTTCTTGAGGAAGGCGCAGGGCAGAAGAGCAACGGTGGCGATGATGGCCCAAGACCTCTGGGACACGGGGAAGTTGGGGAAGCTGTTGTACATCAGGTTTCCACTCACCACGACGTATAAAATGCAGGTCATGACCAACTCGATGATTTGAGCTACGTTGACGATGTGGCCTCCCAGTGCGGGGAAGCGTGGCGCACAGCATGCATTAGCAATATCCACATATGAGTCTCTCACTCGTACCAACTGGCCGTCTTCGTTTTCTTCGTAGAGGCAAGATATGAGGATTTTCCCCGTGTAGCAGCACACGACAGCGGCGAATATAATGAGGAACAGTCCGAGATATCCTCCGTGAAGAATGGCGTAGGGTAACCCGAGAACAAACATGCCCTGGAGAGATAAGCAGAGCATGGCTTTATATAACAGAACACAAGTTTACTCAATTCACAACGTCATGCCCCATGCATTCTGTTCTATTCTAGACAGTTATACCCATAATGGTCTTAGTGTTTTTGGTGTCACGTTTTTGTTTTTTATGGACTTATGAATTTGAAAGGTTATGTGGGGTTCTGTTGAATTCACTGCAGGTTTGATGGAGCATTAGAAATGCAGCTGAATTCAGTACGACATTTCATTTGCTGTGAGCAAAGTCACGCTCACCTCATTGTGTCGTCATCAGGATTAATCAAATGGGCAGGGAGTCACGTCACGGACGTCACTCTTGATATTAATAGCTGGAATTGCGCACGATTTAATATATGAGGTTTATTGTTTAAGTATGCGTTTTTTTTACCATTATCCAAAAAGTTGTTTTTTAGCCAACATTTTGGAACGGGTATTTTCAATCGTAACTTGTAAAGGGCACATTATGGTCTTCAGTTTACGCACGTCAAAAAACACAGTATACAAATGCATATTGAATGGACTGGTTGAATGTTGTTTTATAAAGCTCAACTCGTCGATAAAGGTCCTTTAATATCAATCAGATCCCCCGTGACGCGACATCAGCTCAAGAAAAATCTACGCCATTAAAGAAACGTTTTGCTTCACAGAGGACTAACCCTTTAAAAAACGTGTGTGTGTATGTATATAGTTTGGAAAGTGTTTTCACGTAACATTTCCATATTGATTAATACTAAAAACTTTAGAATGTGATTATATATATCTACATGCATCGCCATGACGCGTAATGTCTCCTCACCTGGATCGCATTGGTCACGTTCCATCCTGCCTCCCAAGCAGTGATTCTTGGCTTGTCCGGGCCGCCTAATTCGGAGCAGAGTCCTCCGTCTTTGGACGCTGAGGGCGGCGGACCCGTTCCATCCCTCTGGTAATGACTGTCCCCCTCGCCCCCCGTTTCCCCGCCGCCCTCTCCACCCATTTGCTCGTTTTTAACGATGTCCATTTGAAGCCCCTGCCTGTGGTCATAGTCCAGATCATCGCAGTCGACGAAGCCCAAAGCCTCCTCATCGGTGGCGGCCTGGAAGCCCAGTCTGGCGAACATCCCACTCACCTTCGCCTGCGACTTATTGGTGACCGTGGTGGCCGCGTTGGACAGCTTGTTAGAGATCTTGCTTCTAATTACCGTAGCCATGATTGCTCTCCTAAACCGGATTGGTGTGAAATTTCCTCTTCAAATGTTTTTCTGGATATATCGAATTTAGCGTGCGACCGGAGTTCTTTGTCTGCGCATCAACGGAGCGAGAAGAGAACTGACTCTCGTGGTGACGCGTATTCGTTATCTCCACTTGTGACTGAAATCACGCCTGGTGTTTTTGCTTATTCCGTGGTTCATGTCACTTTCAGACGTAGATGATGCCTGGCACCTGCATCCTGTTCATCCTCTCTCTTTTTTTCTCCGGACTCTGATGCGCGCTTCCCAGGCGAGACAAAGTTTAATGTCCAGTGCGTAAAGGAGAGCGCTCGCGGATTTTTCCGTTCTCTGTATCCGTGGCACGGCGTCGAATCCTGCGATTCAGTGGCCGTCGCTGATGCCAATGCGGTCCACGGGAGCTCGGGGGTGTTGAGAGAGAGGCACGTGTCACCGTCAGCCTGCCAATGCCGCGCGCGCGTCTCCGGCTCCCAGTGCGCGCGCTACTCCGCACCGACAAAAACGGGGTAAAGATTTGCTGCATTTCTAGGGGAGGTGCTTGCAGGACCCCATCCTCCTCTCCACTCTCATTATGCCCAACATTCTTGGTCACAACACCCAATGGCATCCGGGGTCTCATAGTGTTGCATAACTTTACGAATATATAAACCGTATCCACGCATCGTACGAGGTCTTACATGGACACTAGGCTACAAGTGTTCTAGAAATATTCTTGTTGTTTTTTACTGTCACATCTTGAACTCTCCAGTTTTTATAGCTTCAGATGAAGGTTTAGCACTCATTTTCAACAAGAGGAACCGTGCCACCCTCCAGTTGGTGATGGAATACTCTTTTGAACGGATTTAAAAGCTAACTTCATTCGACTAGGGGATGAGCAAGAAATGCGTCGCTGATTTGAATGAGATATTATTGGTTTAGATTTGTAGACGATTTTACATTAATTTATTTAAAGTGTTGCGTTTTATTTATTATTATTATTTTTTTTATTGTTATAAATAGCGAGGATATTTCTCATGGATTATTTGTCACGGTGCAGAAATATTGTGCAGTGGGCTGTTAATCTGCTTCATGTTCTCGGACTCTTTTTAAAGTGAATGAAGATGATTTAAAAAAATGTTTTTAAGCGACAATCTCTTTTTTTCACTGATTGGAATTTCATCTCGTGTGTTCATCATATTCATGTATATTTATAAAAGCGTAGTTCTGATCGATCTGCGGATTCCTACAAACAACCGGACGCTTTATAAAATCATTTAGGCCTATATGAGCACATTACAGAGTTCATCCGGATCGAATTATTCACTATAAAATATAGTGGAATAGGCTTTCATAAAATCCTCGGTTCTGGAAAATGCGCAGTAGTAACATTTCGTGTATTCATATTCTACATGAATCAGTTATCAAGACAATGATACTCGTGCGTTAAAGAAATAAACCTAGGGAGTTTTTGTTTGGTTTTTTCAAATAAATGTTGGCATGATTACAGATATATTAGATGTCATGTGCTGCCATGCTTAAATGTAAACGAATAATCAAAATTATATCTCTTCGCTTGTAGGCTATATAAAAAAATAGTAACATTTATTACGTAACGAATTTATTGAAACTTTATCGCGCGATCGTAGCCTATGTTGACGTGATTAGAACAATCAAACGAAATTATGTAAATAAATATCGTAATTATTTAGAACGTTGTTCTAACGCTGTGAATAAAGAAACACTTTGACAAATTCAGAAAACGGCCAATTTTACTGGATCTAAATATTTCATTAATATAATATCTCATTAGGTAAAATAAACTTCTGTAAATGTGATGCTAATTTTGCATCTTTTTTCATTAATAAAGGTATTTCTAATTTATTCATAGTCTACATTATGCTTACATTGTATAGGCTTACATAGAATTCGCGCTGCCCTGTATTCGCCATATCTAATCTGTCATATCAGTGATTTTCTTTCCCCCGGAGATGTTCTGTATCCCGCAGGCTGTGCTCGGCCTCGGGTTCCCGGTGGGAGCGGAAGGGTTAATCGGTGTGGCGTTATCAGGCGCGCGCAGATCCGCGAGAATACAATCAGGACAAGAACAGACGCACGCGGGCTTCATTCAGCGCGTTTAAGAGTAATATTAAGTTATATAAAAATAAAAACACACAAAGAAATAATTAAGTAAATAATCAAATAAAAATGTATAATTGTAGAGAAAACAAAAACGATGATAATTTATAAGCAATGTGGTGATGACTTATCCTGGTTAATTTTATATAATTGATAATACAATATAAGATATAATAAATACCCCCATCTACATGCAATCGGAAATCTTTTTTTCGGCTTTGAGCATTATGAAGAAAATAGATTTATTAAGACTAGATTTGCTAAACCTGTTCAGGATCTGTTAAATCACTCAGATTGATTTTCCTCACCTCCAAAACCATATTACCACCATAATCTATTTCCCATTCTCCTCTCTTGCATTCACTGTGGCTGAATTAGGTGTTTTTGGTCAAACTCAAAGACAGCACGTGATCCTTATGAACAAATTTCAGGTATATTTTGGCATAGTGAATGTGATGGCACGTCTCTCATTCATTTTGTTACCCTTCAGAAAAATCATAGAGGGCAATAAGAGGTCAGGGTGCTTCTCCCAGGAGCCTCTCTGCACATAATCCTCAATCTGTCCCCCGGGACACTGATCCGGGATCAGTCAGGTGTGTCGCACTGCTGTCTTTGTCAGTGATTCAATGCTATCTCGCTCTGCAAGGTGATCTCGAGCTATTGTTGAAGAGCAGCAGTGTCATGATTCTGTTTGTCTTTTTGTGTTGTCACGCTGGATGCCGGAGTGCTGAAACAAAAGGATTTCGTCTGACCTATCCTTTGTCCCTGTGGCTGCTTCATTCTGTCCTTTTTCTCATTACACACTTCACTGAGCTGAACTAGTGTAGTGGAGCGATTCCCTCTTCTTCTTCTGCTATATAGAGACAGATCATTAATTATCTTCACACTAAACACTGTGATGCTGCACAGAAGGGACGCAGAGTAAACAGGCTTATCCTTCTCTGCAGACGAACTGAGCTCAATGTCATATCAAGAAGTGCATCTGATGACTTTCCCAAAGCTTTTGGTGTCTACAGACATGCGCAGCCAGAAACAGTACATTGTGCAAACACATTTCAGAGAATTGCATATACTTTAGAGACTGTTCTTCAGTTGATCAGTTTTTCATAAAATAACCATTTATTTAGTGTGACATTTTAATAATCTGAAGAACATTTTCCCCTCTAGAACCGGAATGGAAAAATTCCATGGATGTTAAAGGTTCTTCATGGAACCATCAATTGCAATAAAGAGCCTTTATTTTACATTTCTGATTTTAGAATTCTTCTTCACTTCATTTAAAAGGAGCAACGCTCTTAAAAATAAAAGTTCTTTAAGAAACATTAACATCCAAAGAACCTTTCCAATCCAAAAAAGTGGAAAAAGGTTCTTCAGATTATTAAAATGGTCCTTGCACTTGCAAAATTGTTATTTTAGGAACTGATCACTTAAAGATTTCACTCTTTTGGAACCTATATTTTAAAAAGTGTATAGAAGAACCATTTTGGTTCCAAAAGAACCCTTCAGTGAACAGTTCTTAAAATAACCATTTGTGTGTGTGTGTGTGTGTGTGTGATGAACATTTAAAAAATCCTGTATAAATGACCAATGCAATGGTTCCATGGATGTTAAAGATTCTTCATGGAACCATCAGTGCCAATAAATAACCTTTATTTTTCAAAGTGAGTATATGCTTTGCATTGCATTTCAAATGAGAGCGAGGACTATTTTATCCTTATGTTTCAGACGTGGTACGATCCCCTCCTGCATGAAGCCAACAGCCGACCCACTGAAGCCTCTTCTGCAGCTCAGCGAGGCAGAAAATAACACATAACACACTTCAGTTAGAGAGCCAAACTGAAAAGACATGTGTGTCTCTGGGGGCCGTGGCGCAGCGGAATTAGCCAATCACGCGCATTGGCTCCTCTCCGAATCCATTACTATTAGCACCACAATCCCAAGTACATCATTGCGCTGATCATCCGCTACCAGAACAGATATGTGTGCTTTTATAAGTGGAGTCACTAGTAGATGCTGAGTCTCAGAAACCAGAAACCCCTGATGTTAGATTTTTAAATGAACATTAAGAACTAAAATTAGCTTGAAAAGAAAAATATTTAAGTTTAGTTCATCCACACAGGTTCACGTAAATAGAGATATATTTTTGACTTTGATTTGATTATTTTGCTTCGTAACAAAAATGTGTTCTAAGAACATTTTGTAAACATTCCCATTTAAAAACATTATTTTGGAATGTTCTTTAAAAAGTCCATTCCATTATATAAAGGAACATTCCATTTTGTTTAGTTTTCTCCCCCAAAACATTATGTAAATAAAATAAAAAAAATTCAGAAAAGAAACTATCTATAAACATTATAAATAATGTTTTGTGCTGTTGATTTGAGAACATTATTAAAGACCAGGTAACTTAACATTACTAGAAGAACGTTTTTCATATCAGGACCTTGTCAGGATGTATTTAAACAATAGAAACACTTATTTCACTGTATTAGCATGATTTATCTGTCTGTCTAAATAAAAGAAATGATTGATTCTTTGTATATAAATGTGTTTTTTTTATGTAAACTAGGCATAGTTTGGCCATCTAGCATTCTGAAATGAACCTGCAGATGATAATTCATTGAGGCAAAAGCGTGTTGGAAGTCTAAAAACAAAAACAGAAAAATCACATCCCATAACTCATAACATAAAATAAATTTGTCCCTTTTAGCCATAAACACACACACACACACACACACACACACACACACACACACACACACACAGACAGACATGTGAGAGTGAATTCCAGGTGGCCTTGTGGTAACCACTTAAAAGCCTTTTCATTTATCCTAATGCGCCTGTTTAATGGCCTATTATGAGATCCCGGGAGAGATGTGGGTTATATTAACCCTGCTGGAGCAGAGAATGAACAGCTCACACACACACACACACACACACACACACACTTCAGTCCCTCTCTTTGAACATGTCAGAAACGAGAGCAGCTCAGCATATATTCATACGTGTGTTTTTCCTTGTTGACTGCTGTTGTTGTTGTTTTCCTCTGGCGGTCCAGACGGCAGTATTTCTAGCGTTCCTGACTCACTCCATCACCTTGTAGATTTTCTCTCCTTGTTCCCCCCCGCCAGGACACATTAACATTGTAATTGCCTTTTAGCCCTCTCCTTTGAACACACTGTAAACGGGCAGTGCTCCTCTGGGATGGAGAGCCCGAGGCCTACACAATCAACACAGCAATCTGTTTCCATTATATGCTTCTTACAGCCACGGCTATCATCCTTTATAGACTGATACATAGACTGTGTGTGTGTGTGTGTGCGCGCGCATGTGCTCATTGTAAATGGTAAATACAATGATTTCTGTATATATAGAGGTAGATTATATTCTGATAAGGTTTAACATATATAGGCTTAAATCATTGATTCAAAGCATCTGCCAAATGCATAACTTTAAATATAAATCAAATGTAATTCATAAGACCAAAGGAGTTTGTGTGTTTCATTGAGCGCTTCAGTCTCTGGGTTCATGAATAAATGAAGAGAACCAGCTCCTTTTTCCACATGGGACAGTTTTGTCCTGTTAAACAAAACAACACATGTTTAGAAATCAATGCTACGGCGGATCTGGAGCTGTGTGGAAAACTCTAGCTGTTGACTTCATCTGAGCAAATAGAATTGAAATCGAATCGACTGTTTAAACAGGAACGAATAGTTTTGCTCACGTCTTATTTTTCTCCTGGACTAAAACCCAAACTGTCCACGAGTGAAGGTCCAATTGAAACAGCAATAATTACAGTCATTACAACACAAATGCGAGCACCCATCGAGATGCAGACCACCTGCTTTTAATAACAGTCCCTCATTCAAATGAGATGTAAATGCGTTTTCGTCTGAAACTACTGAGCTGCATAAATAAAACGTTCGCATAAATAAAATCTCACGAAATATGAAAGATGCGATCAGCGATCGCTGAGAGCCTCATGAATATTCAGAGCGCGGCGCGTCGTGACGTCATCGCACACGCTTTCTTTGATTTTAATTGGACCGAGCAGGAGTAAAAAAGAGCTCTGTTGATTGTCAATTTACAGAAGCGAGCAGACACACAATAGAGTCTGTGTTCATGAATACAGTCTCCGCACATGATTCTTAACAGGCCTGCAGTCTCCACACCTTCTGTGGAAATGAAAAACATGTATTTTTTAAACATTGACTTAAGGAGTAACCTTTTGATGCAGAAATCATTAAACAACAAAGACAAAAAGAGTTCATTTTTATTTGACTAAAAATAGTAATTTACACATTTTCTGGCCTTTTTAAAGGTGTGAGTTACACAGGGTTTAAATACAGGGTTTCTGTGGGTCTTAAAGTCATAATTCACCCTTCCACAAATCAAGACCATCAAAAGCTCTTAAATCTTAACAGAAAGTCTTAAACTCTTAAAGCTGTGGCATTAAATGTTGCATGTGCCACAAAAACATGTCAACCTCAGTATTTCTGACTTATCTTCCATTACAAACATCTAAACAACCTTAAATCAAGATATATTTACTGTAAATGCCAAATTATGATATTAAGTCATATTTTCTGAGAAATCAATCAAAATGAAGCGGGTTTATGATTAAAACACGAACAAATATCTGTCAGTGAGGATTGAAAACTTGTTTTCCCTTTGTGTGAAGTTGATGTTTCTGAATCCATTGACAGATATTTGTTCTTGTTGTAATCATAAACTCTCGTCATTTGATAAATTTTTCAGAGAATAATCATCATTTTGCTTCTTAGGCAAATGCATGTTGATTTTAAAATCTGGAAAACAAGACAGATACTGAGCACTCTTTGCAGTGTGATTAGAAGGTGTACTGTACAGTAAAAGTTATTCTAGTGTTTGTAAAATGAATTAAAAGGTAACAAAGATCCTTTATAAATTATATTTTAAAACTTTGAAGTGTTGCTAAGCAAACTCCTTTTGCTCCATTAGAGAACATGTTTACATGAGTTTATGCATTAAATTTCTTTAAAAAGGTTGCTTTTATAGAACCTACAAAATGTAAATATTAATACGTCACACTGGTTAAAATGGTTTTTAAAGATTTGTCCATCATGCATCAAAGGGTTAAACTTATTTTGTTTAATTGGCTATAGAATGTGCATTCTATTATAAGAAGTCCCAGTTTTCTCTTTCACATCACTATTCTACAATTCAAGTAAAACCTCTGGAGAGATTCAGATTATAAATGTTAAGGAAAGTCATATGAACCTTTTGCATCTGAACATGAACAGAATTCATGTCACAATGTTAGAGGAGCATGAGTGGGTTCATGGTTTTCTCAGGGGTCTTTTTCTTTAACTGACCGGTGCTGGACTCATAGAGAGGCTCAAAGGCAATGTGGGTCAGACCCGAGGGCATCAGTAAACGCGTCCCTGCTCAATCCTCAATCAATAAACAGCACACTTGTGTTTGATCAGAGCACCTGGGGCGGCAACACTGTGAGCTTTTCTTTCCTAATGACTCAAAGACACATTTCACCCATGTGTGAACGAAACACTTCAGACCAGTAATAGCTGTATGGATCCAGTGCTGTTTAAGAGCCCTATCAGAAATGTGTGAAAACATCCTCCATATGATGTCAGAAGTCGCATTATACTTTGGTTTCTTTACACTGCACAGAGGCGCTTCTGAAGTGACATTTAAGAGTCTTTACACAGATTTTTAATGCCGCTCAGAGGTGGCATAAATGCATTTACATAGCACATACAACTTTATGCGTTGATATTAGGGCTGAGGTGGGTCAGAGCGGCTTTTATGCTTCATTACGTCTTTGAATTTGAATTTTGAGCCGGCACGAAGCTGCCTTTGCGTAAGGATGCCTTTCGTCCAAAGAAGTTTTGAGATCTGAAACTTACACTACTGACAAATTTACACTGCAGAAGTGGCACAAAGGCTCTCATTGTTTGATGCTGCTCACATAGCTAAATGCATCTATATGTAAACTGCATACTTTGATACACTCTCAAGCTTTTGTACCTTTTTTTCGGAGAGTGAAAGACTGAGATGGGTCAGAGCAGGCATAATTTAGTCTGGCTTTGATGCGGCATTACATCTTTACACTGAAATCTGAGCAGACGTAACTCAGCAGTGTATGGAAGCCGGATGTGTAGCACCTCAATAGATGCAGAAAACGGAGACTGCTCATGAAACGAGCCCTTTCTGGCGTCTCTGTTGGCAGAGGTTCATCGGGGGTCCACCCTGCAGTCCATCTGCCCTTTAAAACACCCGCTTACTTTCACGGGTCTCGCTCTGAGGTCAAGTGTGCGTCGCGTGCGTCAGCTCTTCATGACCGCAGACATCTACAGCACAGTTTGGAGGATTTATGTTCCTGGCAGCAGTGTTTTAATAGTATGAGGTCAATATGACCGATCTCGCTTTTTTCTGCCCGCTTTCTTTCTTCAGAAAATAAATAGCGATGTAAAAGTGCACGCTGTCATTCTCCTCTTTGAAACGCATCTTTTCTGCATCACAAAGCAGGCTGTGTAATACAATGCCACGCGGCTCCAACTGGTGCACATCGCTGTAGAACAGCAAACACAGAGCTGTACATTTCCTGTAGGGCTGACTTTGAGTTTAGTATGTTCCATTATCTCGTCTCGTCACAGGGAGGCTGTAAAATCAAAGACTATTCATTTTGTTTGCTGTGGAAATGGTCCATTTGTCTTTTCCCCATTATCTGACATTGTTGACGGAGCCCTCAATCATGTGCTCGGTTACATGAAAACAATATAAATGCGAATAATACTCATTACCAGTTCAGCTTCTGAAATGTGGTCTTTCATAAGAATGCCTCTGCTATTTCTGTGTTTGAATGGATGTTTTAATGTGGAAATATAGCTAGTATAATACTGGTTATGTTTGATACACACACCTAGACATTATGTTATGATTTTTAAATATTTTTGAAAGAAGTCTCTCGTCTTCACTGCACATATTTGATCAAAAATACTGTAAAAATTGTGATATAATAATACAATTTCAAACAGCTGTTTTCTATGTAAATATTTGTTAAATTGTAAAAGACTAAATGATAAAAATTTTTGATCTGTTCTTTTTGTCCGTCTTGCTCTCTGTGTGTTGTAGCAGTAATGGAGGGATAATTGTGACATTGGAGTGTCAGGAAAGCACACACACACACACACACACACACACACACACACACACACACACACACACACACACACACACACACACACACACACACACACACACTGTTATCATGTCTCAACCCCTCACACCTAACCACAGAAGATAATCACTTTTGAAAGGTGCCATTTTTATCTGCTGCTACAGCTGCAATTCAGTCAGAGAAAGAAGCAGCTTAAATAGCTCTGCTGTCTGTGTGTGTGTGTGTGTGGCTGTCTGTCTGTGTGTCTGTGTGTGTGTGTGTGTG
The DNA here is from genome assembly GCF_963082965.1 of Carassius carassius. Lineage (NCBI taxonomy): Eukaryota > Metazoa > Chordata > Actinopteri > Cypriniformes > Cyprinidae > Carassius > Carassius carassius. The sequence continues at coordinate 456,403 of NC_081764.1, forward strand.
CCTGAGCGGTGTGTGTGTGTGTGGCTGTCTGTCTGTCTGTGTGTGTGTGTGGCTGTCTGTCTGTCTGTGTGTGTGTGTGTGTGCTCTTGTTTTTGTGCCATATCAGGACACAACTCTGTATAATGACATGGGTATGACACAGGTATTTCAAGGAGAGGGTGACTTATGAGGACATTACCCATGTCTCCATTTTTCAAAACGCTTATAAATCATACAGAATTAGTTTTTTTGAGAAAGTAAAAATGCACAAAGTCTCCTGTGAGGGTTAGGGTTAGGTGTAGGGTTGGTGTAGGGCCAGAGAATATACAGTTTGTACAGTATAAAAACCATTACACCTATGGGATGAACACACTTTACACAAAAACAAACGTGTGTGTGAGTGTGTGTGTGTGTGTGTGTGTGTGTGTGTCTGTGCCTGTGTCTGTGTGTGTGTGCATGTCAAGTCAAGTCAAGTCACATTTATTTATATATCGCTTTAAACAAAATACATTGCGTCAAAGCAACTGAACAACATTCATTAGGAAAACAGTGTCAATAATGAAAAAATGATAGTTAAAGGCAGTTCATCATTGAATTCAGTGATGCCATCTCTGTTCAGTTTAAATAGTGTCTGTGCATTTATTTGCAATCAAGTCAACGATATCGCTGTAGATGAAGTGACCCCAACTAAGCAAGCCAGAGGCGACAGCGGCAAGGAACCGAAACTCCATCGGTGACAGAATGGAGAAAAAAACCTTGGGAGAAACCAGGCTCAGTTGGGGGCCAGTTCTCCTCTGACCAGACGAAACCAGTAGTTCAATTCCAGACTGCAGCAAAGTCAGATTGTGCAGAAGAATCATCTGTTTCCTGTGGTCTTGTCCTGGTGCTCCTCTGAGACAAGGTCTTTACAGGGGATCTGTATCTGGGGCTCTAGTTGTCCTGGTCTCCGCTGTCTTTCAGGGATGTAGAGGTCCTTTCTAGGTGCTGATCCAGCATCTGGTCTGGATACGTACTGGATCCGGGTGACTGCAGTGACCCTCTGATCTGGACACAGACTGGATCTGGTGGCCACGGTGACCTCGGAACAAGAGAGAAACAGACAAATATTAGCGTAGATGCCATTCTTCTCATGATGTAGCAAGTACATCGGGTGTTATGGGAAGTGTTCCCGGTTCCGGTTTACCTAATTAATGCAGCCTAAAAATCCTTTTACAGATTTGGATAATAAAAGCATATTAGTATATGTGTAAGCCAGGTTAAAGAGATGGGTCTTTAATCTAGATTTAAACTGCAAGAGTGTGTCTGCCTCCCGAACAATGTTAGGTAGGTTATTCCAGAGTTTAGGCGCCAAATAGGAAAAGGATCTGCCGCCCGCAGTTGATTTTGATATTCTAGGTATTATCAAATTGCCAGAAATTTGAGAATGCAGTGGACGTAGAGAATTATAAGGTAACAAGAGCTCATTCAAATTCTGACGTGCTAAACCATTCAGGGCTTTATAAGTAATAAGCAATATTTTAAAATCTATACGATGCTTGATAGGGAGCCAGTGCAGTGTTGACAGGAACGGGCTAATATTGTCACGTACGTTGATACAAGGAACGAGGAGAGATCCAAATGCAGGTATGAGATTTTATTGAAGGGCAAATCCAAAGGGGTAAACAGTCCAGGCAGGGTCAAAACCAGAAAATCCAATAACATGAACACAAAACAAGAACACACGGAAAGAGCAGACTCTGGGAGGTATCATACATACGACAAGGACTCCGTGACAAAGACTCAGACAGACCGGGTATAAATACACAGAAGGATAATGGGGAAACTGGAGACAGGTGGGGAATAATCAATTAACTAAACAAGGAGGAAGGTGACCAAATAAGGGAACAGGAAGTGATAATATGACAGACACCGTGGGAATGGAGGACACCTAGTGGACACCCAGGGAACACAACCCAGACACTGTGACAAATATAGTCATACTTCCTGGTTCTAGTAAGAACTTTTGCTGCTGCATTTTGGACTAGCTGGGGTCTTAGACCGCGTTCTAGGTTATTACATGCAGAGTTTTTAGGTCTTATAATTAACACCTCATTTTTAGCAGTAAGAATTTAGCAGTAAAAAATTACTCATCATCCAGTTTTTTTTCTATATCGACTATGCATTCCTTTAGTTTTTCAAATTGGTGTGTTTCACCGGGCTGCGAAGAAATATAGAGCTGAGTATCATCAGCATAACAGTGAAAGCTAACACCATGTTTCCTGATGATATCTCCCAAGGGTAACATATAAAGCGTGAAGAGTAGCGGCCCTAGTACTGAGCCTTGAGGTACTCCATACTGCACTTGTGATCGATAGGATACATCTTCATTCACTGCTACGATTTTAAGGCGGTCATATAAGTAAGATTTAAACCATGCTAATGCTCTTCCATTAATGCCAACAAAGTGTTCAAGTCTATGCAAAAGAATGTTGTGGTCAAGTGTGTCAAACGCAGCACTAAGATCCAATAAAACTAATAGAGAGATACACCCACGATCAGATGATAAGAGCAGATCATTTGTAACTCTAAGAAGAGCAGTCTCAGTACTATGATACGGTCTAAATCCTGACTGGAAATCCTCACATATACCATTTTTCTCTAAGAAGGAATATAATTGTGAGGATACCACCTTTTCTAGTATCTTGGACAGAAAAGGGAGATTCGAGATTGGTCTATAATTAACTAGTTCTTTGGGGTCAAGTTGTGGTTTTTTGATGAGAGGCTTAATAACAGCCAGTTTGAAGGTTTTGGGGACATGTCCTAATGACAATGAGGAATTAATAATAGTCAGAAGAGGATCTATGACTTCTGGAAGCACCTCTTTTAGGAGCTTAGATGGTATAGGGTCTAACATACATGTTGTTGGTTTAGATGATTTAACAAGTTTATACACATGTTTTTGTGTGTGAGTGAGTGTGTGTGTGTGAGTGTTTTTGACTGTGTGTGTGTGTGTGTTGCACATCAGAATCAGTATTTGGTTCAGATTTCCACCCCCTGAAGTGAGACTTTTGGTGGAATTCTGCAGCACAGCTGAAATAAACTGCTCAGTGTGATGTTAAATCAAGCAGAAGAGCAGAATCAGTGTGTGACACACACATACACACACACACACACACACACACACAGACAGAGAGAAAGAGACAGACAGAAACACACACACACACACACACAAACAGACAGAGACACAGAGAGATACGCGCACAGACACACACACACACACACACACAAAACTTAAAACTTTGATTCAAATCACATAAGGTTAAGGCCGTCGCAGTGACTGTGGAAAAATCTTTAAATATTCAGAAAAACATTAACTCCAGCTGTCTCACTCTCCTATGAGAGAGAGAGAGAGAGAGAGAGAGAAAGAGAGAGAAAGAGAGAGTCAGCGGGCGGCGGATTGTTCAGCTCCAGCATGAAAAGGCAAAACACAGATAATTTCAGTGGCCTCTAATACACACTATTATTGATATTACTGCAAATTGGTTGCCATGGTTATCTATTTAGCTTTGGACCTCAGCAGAGGATGACTTCTGTGCGAGTGAGAGAGAGAGAGAGAGAGAGAGAGAGAGACACTAATGCTGCAAGCGTCTGTGGGCCGCTTCCCAAGATAGTTGCCATGGTCACAGTAATTGGGTGGCAGAAATAAGGACAGGAGACGACAGAAATCCACCAAAAGAGAAGCGCAGCGATAGAGACAAACTGAAAACATGAGTCTGTCTCCTTGACATCCAAACTACGTGGAGAAAGGAATCAAACAATCTGCTTCAGCAGCAGCTCTGCTTTACAGCATCAGATGAAGAGAGCAAAGAAAACTCATCTAAATATGATTAGAATGAGAAAATTAGCTATTTCTGTCTAGTTCTAATTATTTCAGAAGTATTGAAAGTAATCAAAAGCTATTTAGATATTTAAAATAATAATATAACATTTATAATTTTTTTTTATTCTAATTAGAATTATAAAGATAAAATACATTTAAATATGATATGTAGTATTCAAAATGATAGACTGTTAGATGAATTAGATGAACATTAGATGAATAAAAGCAAAGAAACCTTAAAAATAAAAAAATATAATGTTAAAACGAGTAAGAGATTTTATTTGCATCTAATTCTTTTAATGTCAAGAATGATACAAAATAATGAAAATATTTAAATATTTAAAAGAATAATACTATTAAGAAAAAATGGCAAGCAATATAGGCTAGTTAAAAAAAAAAATCTAGGTAATATTGTTTTACAGATAATAATGCAAAATCATAACATTGTAATATTCAAAAATGTGTCATGTTCAAAACGATTAGAATAGAGAAGAGCATAAATCTGTCGCTCAGAGAGAAGCTAGATGTGAGGCCTTCTGGGTCACAGTGACATCTACAATCATATCAGTCCATTCACTCTGAACCCGCAGGAGCTCGTGTGTGTGTGCGTGTGTGTGTGTGTGTGTGTGTGTGTGACAAGAACAAAGGCGGAGGAAGGAGGCCGAGCTTGTGATGGCCCGCGGTGTCCGGTTTGTTCACAGACAGCAGAGCCACAAATATACAGCAGGAATTCTCTGACGTTCCTCCCTTTTACCCAGAATTCAGCTGTGGTGCCAGCAGAGATCAGGCTAATCATGAAGGGACGTTTCCACAGACTGATGACGTGTTGAAGATGTTTGTTCGTGCGATGTCTCTGATCATCAACGCTGTTTAATGTGTTTTTATAAACTCAGATTGAAATGTCTTTCATCAGACGCACAGACTGTTAATGCATTCATGGGACAGGTGTACTCGAGATGGGCAAACATCGCGTCTGATTGGCCAGCGAAGAATCAAAGCGCTCACAAAAGACTGAATGAGAGGCTTTCCTCTGCCAATCTCATGATTTCCAATCACCTTTACTGGTGGTTTCTACATCTGTCAATCTTTAATCTAGTTCTTTTTAACTAGACGATATGGTGGATTTTTTTAAATCAATGATTATATTAATGCTTTTATTTGCATGTGGAAAGAAGCGCAAGTTAATTTGAATCGGACTCACTTCCTCCGCTGGATTAACTGTGATTAGAATATCTTTGATCGTGTGTTTCTGCTGCATGTGAGATAGCTTTCTCAGCCGTATTGCCATCATTAATTTAAATGCTAATTGATTCTTTATAAGGCCTTTCAGAGAGTGTCTGACTCATCCTCACATGTGTGTGTTTCTGTGTGTGTGTGTGTGTGAGAGAGAGAGACAGAGAGAGAGAGAGAGAGAGAGAGAGAGAGAGAGAGAGTATGAGTGTGTGTGAGTGGTTCAGGTATTCCCTATGTGGGATACACACACACACACACACACACACACATACACTCTCACACACACTCTCTCTCTCTCTTACACACTTGCATTGTTGGTTTGCTGGGACCCTCCACAGGCGTAAGGGTTTTTGTACTGTACAAACTGTATTTTCTACACTAACCCTACTCCTATTTCTGAATTTCATAAAACACGTTTTATATGTTTTCCAGCCTTTTGTTTTATGTTTACACAGGAAGTGTCGTCTTTGTAGTACTCATGTTATTATACACATCTGTGTCCTCATAAACCTTATAGGCTTACACCAGTACACACACTCTCTCTCTCTCTCTCTCTCTCTCACACACACACACACACACACACACACAAATGATCCATGACATGTTGCTTAACAACACAGGGTCTGGTTTGTGCTGATAAGTGTCTGTGTTTGACTCTGGCATGCGTCTGTGGTGAAGCGCAGGAGGAGGTGATGTCATAGTCTCTCTCTCTCTCACTCCATCTCCCGTGATCTTACATACACACACATCTTTCAATCCAGAGTCTCCCCCCAAAAACTGCATTTGAGTTTTCCCCAGCATGTGTTCTGCTCGTGTGAGTCGTGTGCGATCAGCGTGATTCGGCTGCACACAAAGGGAAAGTCATTTCAAATGCACAGCGGGCAGATAAATGATAGCAGAAGTGGTAAAGTGGCCCTCAAACGTCGGCTCACGTGACAGGGTCAGTCTGAGCTCCGGCTGCGACACGCCGCACAAACCCTGATTGCTAAACACCTGCAATCACACGTATTCACATAATAACACGAGAATCAAA
>NC_081764.1:477506-487506 GCF_963082965.1 Carassius carassius
CCAGCTGGATCTTTACAGTACGACACTGCTGATCACACACACACACACACACACACACACACAAGAGAAGGAAACACTTTATCAATATGAGCCAAAGATCAAGAAAAAAAGTGTAGCTAATGCCACATTTCACATCAAATTTTATATATATATATATAAAATATAATGATTATAGATACACTCACCTAAAGGATTATTAGGAACACCATACTAATACTGTGTTTGACCCCCTTTCGCCTTCAGAACTGCCTTAATTCTACGTGGCATTGATTCAACAAGGTGCTGAAAGCATTCTTTAGAAATGTTGGCCCATATTGATAGGATAATCAGTTCCACCACGTCCCAAAGATGCTCTATTGGGTCGAGATCTGGTGACTGTGGGGGTCATTTTAGTACAGTGAACTCATTGTCATGTTCAAGAAACCAATCTGAAATGATTCGAGCTTTGTGACATGGTGCATTATCCTGCTGGAAGTAGCCATCAGAGGATGGTACATGGTGGTCATAAAGGGATGGACATGGACAGAAACAATGCTCAGGTAGGCCGTGGCATTTAAACCATGCCCAATTGGCACTAAGGGTCCTAAAGTGTGCCAAGAAAACACCCCCCACACCATTACACCACCACCACCGGCCTGCACAGTGGTAACAAGGCATGATGGATCCATGTTCTCATTCTGCCAAATTCTGACTCTACCATCTGAGCGTCTCAACAGAAATCACCAGAGACTCATCAGACCAGGCAACATTTTTCCAGTCTTCTACTGTCCAATTTTGGTGAGCTCATGCAAATTATAGCCTCTTTTTCCTATTTGTAGTGGAGATGAGTGGTACCCGGTGGGGTCTTGTGGTTTTGTAGCCCATCCGCCTCAAGGTTGAGCGTGTTGTGGCTTCACAAATGCTTTGCTGCATACCTCGGTCTTAACGACTGGTTATTTCAGTCAAAGTTGCTCTTCTATCAGCTTGAATCAGTCGGCCCGTTCTCCTCTGACCTCTAGCATCAACAAGGCATTTTCGCCCACAGGACTGCCAAATACTGGATGGTTTTCTCTTTTCACACTATTCTTTCTAAACCCTAGAAATGGTTGTGCATGAAAATCCCAGTAACTGAGCTGAGCCCGTCTGGCACCAACAACCATGCCATGCTCACAATTGCTGAAATCACCTTTCTTTCCCATTCTGACATTCAGTTTGGAGTTTGGAGATTGCCTTGACCAGGACCACACCCCTTAATGCACTGAAGCAACTGCCATGTGATTGGTCGATTAGATAATCGCATTAATGAGAAACTGAACAGGTGTTCCTAATAATCCTTTAGCTGAGTGTATATTTCATTTTAAAATATTATATCATAGAAAAAGTAAACAAAGCTTATTTTTAGGAGCATGAGACTTTGTAACGTAACTGCCAGGAAAAGAATGTTACAATGTAAGTTTGTAACATTCTCTTAAAAAAAAAAAAAATTCTTCCTGTCGCGCATGAGTGTCTAGATGATGATTCTAGATCTAGATTCATCAGAGATGTTTCAGAGCACATGAGCTCATGTTACGATCTCTAGTGGAGTAGGAGCGTGTGTTCTGTCAGGTCCTGTAAGCATGTCTGGTGATCTCTGAGACTGAAGCCTGTACAGAGATCATCCTCTTTCCCTCCTAACTCCTTCTGCATTAGCATTCACTGGTTTACTCCAAACAGGGTGTTCTCTCTCACCTCGCCGGAGTTCTTGTCAGGTTTGTCTCTGCTGTCCGTGTGGATCTTCCTGAGCAGGTGCTTGATGCGTTTGTCGTAGAACTGGTAGCAACGGCTGCTGTTCTCGTTCAGCTTCCTCACCTGACTCAACAGGAAGTTAGGAACCTGCAGAAGAGCAGATCAAACCCTCTTAAGACTCTGGGAAGATGTAATCATGCTGTGGCGGCGGAGGTTTCTCCAGATCTTTACCGTCCACAGCAGGTCCTGGTAGCGGATGAGGAGTCTCATGATGTCTGCCGCCCGCTCCGCCTGACCCTTCTCTGGACCGTCCACCGCTAGTTTACTGGGAACAGCTTTGTGCAGGAAGAGGTTTGGAGCCATGATGGTGGAGACGGCCCACAGGTTCATGCGGTTACGCCGCTCACATAACACCACCTTACTGAGGAACTCCAGCAGCGCCTGCAGAAACACATTCACACATTAATCTGGCCTCGCTCTTAGGGTGTGTTTACACATGATTAAACTGAACTCTGGTGCTGTTGCTCTTTTTTACTGAAGCGTGAACGCCGCTGTCCGAACCTTGTTGTGCACCAAACAAGCAAACAAAGTCTGCTTCCAAACGAACCCTTGTGTGGTTTGACCGATGTGTCTGAATGCAATGCAGACCAAAGACATCTAAACACCAAAAACAAAGACTCAATGCATGCTCAAGCATATCTGGTTCTGTTGCACATTACAGTTTGGTATATTTACATGTGCAATGGAGGAATTCTTGCCAATGTTTTGACTCCTTTACACATTTTACAACCTGGTAAAAATACCACCATATACACACGAGAACATTTATCTCAGCAGCCATCCTTAAGTCTTTTGTTTGGTATCTTTGGGTTCAGCGTAAACCGACCCTAAAACCAAACTTGAGCTGAAGTCAAAATATCACTTGACAACTCTGCAGCAGATTCTCTTCTGGTTCCATTCTTACACACTTCCTCTCTTTAGTGGAACACAGAGGAAGATACTTTGAGGAATTTCTCAGTTGTCTCTTCAGTGGAGGTCACACTGTTGTTTGGTTCCCAGCGTTCTTCAAAATATCTCCTTTTGTATTCCACAGAAGAAAGTGAGTGACATGAGGGCGAGTAAATGATGACAGAATGATGATTTCTGGCTGAACAATCTCTTGAAGTGAACTGGGTTGTGAAAAGCGTTTCATGTGACTTTTAACATTTATCAACAGCAGCACTTCAACACAGAGAGATATGGTTATATAAACAGCTGAGTGTGAGCTGCGTTACACTTGAGTGAAACACACACACACACACACACACACTCACATATACACATAAATGTTTAGTGTGTTAATGAATTTCTCTTATGTAACACTGCTGATGAGTCACATCTATGACATGTTGGAATGTGTGTGTATGTTTGTGCGTATGCGCGCGCACGTGTGAGTGTGTGTGTGTGTGTGTGCGTGCATGTATGTGTGAGTATGTGTGTGTGTGTGCGCGTGTGAGAGTATGCATGTGCGCGTGTGTGAGTATGCATGTGAGTGTGTGTGTGTGTGTGTGTGTGTGCGTGCATGTATGTGTGAGTATGTGTGTGTGTGTGTGCGCGTGTGTGAGTATGCATGTGAGTGTGTGTGTGTGTGTGCGTGCATGTATGTGTGAGTATGTGTGTGTGTGTGTGTGTGAGTATGCACGCGTGTGTGTGTGTGTGTGCGCGTGTGAGTATGCATGTGCGCGTGTGTGAGTATGCATGTGAGTGTGTGTGTGCGTGTGCGTGCATGTATGTGTGAGTATGTGTGTGTGTGTGTGTGAGTATGCACGCGTGTATGTGTGAGTATGTGTGTGAGTATGCACGCGTGTGTGTGTGTGTGTGTGAGTATGCACGCGTGTGTGTGTGTGTGTGTGTGTGTGTGTGTGGTTTGTACCTTCAGTGTGTTTCCGTTGGGTTCTGGCAGCAGCAGCACAAGAAGATTCAACATGTGCAGCTTCTGCTTCAGGTCTGCAATATCTGTAGAAAACAATTTAAACATGATTCTTCCTCGAAAAAACTTCACTCTATAAAAAAACAATGACACATAATATTATTAGACCAAGATAATATCCGATCATAAGATCAGAGACCAAATCTTTGACTGTTTATCCATTAGCAAGTGAGTATTTTGGTTTGTTCTTCTGGTGAGTTCCAGCTACTGTGATGTAGATGCACACTATACGACATACAGTACAGGACCTCAGTGAGACCTGCCGCTGTGCCTCACACACCTCTGACAGCGCTGAAGCTGTTGAGGTGTTCGGCGGTCAGCAGCGGCGCGGGGAGTTCACGGATGAACTTCTTGAGCAGAGCGGCGGCGTCATTCGGACTGACCTCGTCCCAGCTGAAGGAACCGCTGTAAAACGAGTTCTCCAGCTTCTGCTGCAGCACCTACAACAAACACAGCGACTGTGAGCCCAAACACACTCACACAGCGCTTCTTTGTGTGCGTGATGCATAAAAATACTCTGGTTATACAAGTCAAGTCCAGTCCTAATGATGTCAGATGTACTTCATGTCACAATACTTTTGGTACTTATTTGATAATAATGTTTTGTTACTTTGATTCTGGATTGAGACCCTGGCACCCGCAGAATCCCTTCAGAATCGAGACCCTTCTTCTCCAGGAACGAGAGAAGCTGAGACGGAGAGAAGAAGACAACCATGTACAAAACAGCCAAGAGTTTATTTTGAGAAAAAGGAGAGAATGTGGTGCGGGACGTACTGTTTGGAGGAAGAGTGGGATCTGAGTGTTGGGTTTGATCTTCTGATCGCTCTCCACCAATGAGGCGAGAGGAACTCCAAACAAACAGTTCTCTGGCAAACAGGAAGACATTCGACAGGATTCTGATAAGTAGTCATACAGGTCAGAAAGAGTGTGGTCATGTGACAGGAAACTCACCAGGGATTTTCCGTTTGCTGGTTTTGTGCCGTTTGACCTCGAGCCCCAGCAGGTCGCAGAGCGCCGTCATGTCAATCAGAGCCAGCTGACGAACCTTCTTCATGTCCTGCTGGGAAAGATCCAGCACCCGCGTCACTCCCAGCCGGCACTGTGGACAGATGACCCGCTACAGACGGAGAGAGAGACGAGAAGAGGAGGAGGTGAGACGGCTGACACACACCTCTCTGTTCACTGGTCTGATTTTATTATCATTATCATTTTTATTATAATTATTATTATTTATTAATACTGAGATTATGATCATTAGCCAATAACTGCAGAGAGACACACAGGGACACAGTGAGTGTTGCTGTGTGGTTGCTATGGTGTTTTGACCAATTTTCTGTGTGTTGCTATGCAGTTTCCATGGTGTTCTTCTTACTGTGTTGATATGTGGTTGCTATGGTGTTCTGGTCAGTGTTAGGTGTATTGCTATGCGCTTTCTATGGTGTAATGTGGTTCTAGTGTGGAGCTTTGTGGTTGCTATGGTGTTTGTTTTAGTGTGTTGCTATGGTCTATAACAGTAGACAGGCAGACAGTGAGTGTTGTTATGCGATTGCTATGGTGTTCTTATACATTTTCCAGTGTGTTGCTATGCACTTTCTATGGTATTTTGAGTGGTTCATCTTAGTGTATTTCTATGTGGTTGCTATGATGTGTAACTCTAGACGCGACAGTGAGTGTTGTTATGTGGTTGCTATGGTGTTTTGTGTGTTGCTAAGGTGTTTTGAGTGTGTTGCTATGGTGTGTAACTGTAGACAGGCGGACATTGCGTGTTATGCGGTCGCTATGGTGTGTAGTGTGTTGCTATGGTGTGTAACTGTAGACAGGTGGAAAGTGAGTGTTGTTATGCGGTTGCTATGGTGTTTTTAGTGTGTTGCTATAGTGTGTAACAGCGCGTCTCACCGGCAGAGCTCCGTCGTCTCTCCTACACTGGCTGCTGTTGTTCTGTGGTAGTTTGGCTTGTTTCAGTAAGATGGCTGCTTGTTCACAATACGCCACGTCTGTGATAAAGATCTCATCCATTTGCAGCCCTTGAGTCTCCTGACTGCTCACAGCTACACACACACACACACACACGCTGTTAACTACTGTTTCCATTGACAGCGGGAAGCGTTCACTATCTGATCCATTTGAATATGATTTCCATGTGAAAAGGCAGGAAATTGCATCTTGTGTTCAAAGAGATCATGTATAATCACTGCTCATCTCTCTCAATCTGAAACATCTGAATGTTATTAAACACACATTCACTCTTATATTAATAGAAGTGACAGGTGAAGATCTGCAGCTGAAAATATCACAGAATAATGAAGAGAATAATGAACCGTTAGGATCACAACGCTGTAGAGCATTAGTTCCCAATCCTGATCACGGAGAATTCCCAACGATACACATTTTAGTCTCCCCAATCAAAGTGTCTCTACACAACCGCTAGTGTTGAGATTGAGATTGTTACCAGTTCTTATTATGTTATTAGATAATCTTATTAGCTTCTAAGCAAATAGTAAAAAGGCATTGTGTGTGTGTGTGTGTGTGTGTGTACCTGATCGTTGTTTCTTTGTCACACTCTCCATGTTTCTGTGTGTGTCAGGTTCACTGTTGTGTGTCTCAACTGCTGACTGTATAGAAAACAATTAGTTAGACTCACACACACACACACACACACACACACACACACACACACACACACACAAGATGTGTTATCGATGTGTGTGTGATGAACAGAACTCAAGGCTTTATTCAGATGCGCTGATATGATCTGACATGACGTGAGTGTGTATTGTGTGCTGTGAAGCGCGAGCACATACAGGCCTTTACACGACTGACTGTTCCTCCACACACTTACTGTCCTTCTGTCACTATACAACCAGTACAACTATTTCAGCTGATCAGAAAATCTGACACACGTCTGTCTTGAGCTCGTGTTTTTAGAACGGCGTATAACGTGCGAGACGCTGTGAAAAACACAAGACACCAGCACAGTGCTCCAAGATCAAGTGCATGTAATGCAATGAAACACAAAAATGCATTATGCATAAACGGCCCCTAAATGTCATTCTATTAATGTGTAAATGTTTGCTGATGTCGAGATGTTCTCATAGTACAATGAAGAAGATGATGCAGCAAGAAAATCAGATTCCTTATACAACGGAAATGAGTGCAATAGTGAATGGAAAAATGCATTCAGTCTGAATGGCCTCTTACTTTGATAGTGGATTCAAAATCATTATGAACACACACACACACACACACACACAGGTGAGCTGTTACCTGAGCAATGGGGGGAGTGAAGAGGTCTCTGACGTGTGGCGCTGGTGTTTTGTTCCTCTTGCGCAGTGAGCAGGTGTACGAGTCGATGCGTCTCTGAACCGCCGCTGCTTGAGTCTTAGTGAGAGTCGACATCAGAACGGCTTTATCTTCTTCACCTGTTACAAGAGGAGACAAACCAGCATCCTGCAGCCAGAGCTCCTCCTGCTCGCCGTCTGACACACACACACACACACACACACACTCTGGTCAGTCCATCGGCGCGTGTCTCTGCATCATCTGACGTGTGTGCGTCTCGGCCTCACCTTCGGACTGTCGGGAATCTCGTCTGCTGCTGTCCGGCTCCGAGTCGCTCCGGATGGTCTCCACTTCACTCCAGAAGGACTCCAGGCACAAGCTGTCGGGCTGCTGCGGGGTCAGGAGGTCAAGCGAGTCCGGCTGCAGGTCCCGAGGGTCCCCCGAGGACTCAACATTCATCGCGGTCCCTGAAACACACAGGAAGAGCAAGAAGGGGACGATGGGGACAAAGAAGCATCAGTCTGGAGAGACACATCTCTCCAGCATGTGAATGAGACGTCTTCAAAACTCAAACTACGTCCTGTTCAGATTTTACAGGTAACTGACCTAATGGACAGCTGTTCATTTCATTGACGTGCTAACGAGTGGACATCAGTGAGGGACCGCTTTCTGTTGAACTGCACTGATTAAATCAATGCTGAAACATCTCAAACTCTCACCAAATAAATGTCCATCAAACAGAAGATGCTCCTTATCTGTCACTTCTTCTCATCTGTTACACACTGCCCTGATGCAGTACTTGTATGTGAGGGTACACGTGTGTGTGTGTGTGTGTGCGCACCTGGGGGAAAAACCAGCATCACTTCATCACTAACACCTGATGCTGTCTATCTAGGGCACACTCTGCTGCTCATTAACACACACTACATGCCATTCAGAACCTGACCCAGAAACTAAACCATCTTTAATCTCTAAACTACATGTGCTTCGTCAAGACAAAGTCCTTAATTATAAAGATCATCGACAGATCACCTCATGGCTTTTTACATAGTTTCAATTCTCTTGTATTTAGGGATGTATTCAAACCCAGATCTCATGAAGCTCTGCTCCTCGTCATCGTTTGCACCTTCTTCATCTTTTCGCAGACATTCTTGTGTCTTTAATGAATAGCGAGGTGGACACAGGTCTGTCATCGCTCATGCACTTAAAGAATGTGAACAGGAAGCTGAATGACGCAGAAACACGTTTCATTGTTCTGTTCAATCTCAGCTGCTAGTTCTAAACTAGAGAAACGTCTTAATCCAGATTGCACTCGGAAAGCTTCTTATAGTTTGGAGAGTTCAACAGTTAAGTAATGTGAAGCGCCTGATGAATTCAATCCATAGTCTTTGTGTTTAACTTATTTCCCAGACCAGTTTGTAGACTGGGTTCAGACTCTCATGGCTTGCCCAGATGTTAGTAACTTTGAGAACAGTGTGATAGTTAACTAGTACAGGCTAACCAGGTTAACTAGTACAGTGACATTCAGTTAGGGCTTGTTCAGACTTTACTGATTCATTTGAATTAAATGTTTTGCCATCATTTTATTGATTTATTTTGAATCAAGGAATCACGTTTTGAATAAAAATATTAGCAAACATTACAATTAGACATGTTGTCAATACACAAAATAATTGCATTTTTACAAAGCATTCACTGTTAATAATAGACCATACTTTTAGTCATTTTGAATTTAAATTGCCTTGAACTTTTGAGTTGTTTATATATTTACTTTACATTATTTCTGAATGTATATGTTGTGTTTGAGTCAATATTTGCCTTCATATTTCATGCATCTTTTCTGTAAAGATATGTAACAAGTGAATTTCTTACATGTACACTAACGGTCAAAAGATTGAGATTAGGATCATTTACAGGAGTGTCTTCTGCTCACCAAAGCTGCATTTATTTGATAAAATAATATTGTGAAATATTATTATGTAAAATAACGTTTTTATATTTTCATATACTTCAAAATCTAATGTATTTCTGTGATGCTCCGCTGTATTTTCAGTATCATCAGTCTTCAGTGTCACATGATCTTCAGAAATCAGAATAATATGATATGATGTTCATATTTTTTGGAACCCATGATACTTTTTTTCAGGATTGTTTGGGGTCAGTACATTTTCATTCTTTCTTTTTTTGAAATAAATGAAAACTTTTATTCAGCAAGCATGTGTTCGATTGTTAAGAAGTGTTTGCCAAGACTTATATTGTCAGAAAAGATTTATATTTTGAATAAATGCTGTTCTTTTTAACTTTTTATTCATCAAACAATCCTGAAAAGTATTGAAAGTATCACAGCACAACATTAATAATTCTAATAATAAATCATCATATTATTCTGATTTCTGAAGATCATGTGACACTGAAGACTGGAGGAATGATGCTGAAAATACAGCGGAGCATCACAGAAATAAATTATATTTTAAAGGATATTAAAATAGAAACCATTATTTTATATTCTAATAACATTTTGCGAGATTACTGATTTTTTCTGTATTTTTAGTCAAATAAATGCAGCCTTGATGAGCAGAAGAGACTTCTTTAAAACACATCTCACGTTGGATTTGTGTGGATTATTAGACTTATGACACACATCTACGTCAACTAATCAGACGAAGGGTTTCTTCACTCTTATACACAACAGTCCGAAAGCACTCGAAATCTTGTGTTCCGCATCTGAGAAACACAATCATTCTGACGAGCGTTAAGAGCGCAGCATGTAAACACTGCATAAGTTTGGGGTCTTTACATCATTATTATTTTTTAATTAAATTAATACTTTTATTCTGCAAGGATGCACTAAATTGATCAAATGTGACAGTGAAGACATTTTTAATGTTAGAAAAATAATTCTGTTTAAAATGATGCTGTTCTTTTGAACTTTCCATTAATCTGTGAATCATGAAAAAAATCAGTTACCACAAAAATATGAATGTTTCTAACACACTGATAATAATCAGAAATGTTTCTTTAGCTGAATGATTTCTGAAGATCATGCGA
>NC_081764.1:490006-510006 GCF_963082965.1 Carassius carassius
AACATGCAGTGCACTGTAGTTGTGTGTGCGTGTGTGTGTGTGTGTGTGTGTGATTAACAGCCCGGCTGTTTCCTTCCATTGTTCCAACTCAGACCTTGATGAAGCATTGGGCCACACCCACTCACACTGGCACACACTGTTGCTATGGCAACCCTGGGCACAGTACACACACTGTTACTATGGTAACCCACAGCATAGTACCCTCCCGCACTGTTACTATGGTACATATAGTGTCACTATGGTAACCCTCAGAATAGCACGCCCACTGGGATCCTGATGCTCGCGTAGACAGAACTATTATCTACCCGGTGTGTACAATGTGTTTTAAAGGAACATTCCTGAAGGAAATATCTAGCACAGAATAGTGTTGAACTGAATTAACTGCAGAATGTTGAAATCAGAGTGGTTCCACTGCAGTGTGTTGTTAGCAGTGATACTTTCTAAGTAAGTGTGTGAGTTGCTGTGGGTTTGTGTGTGTGTCTGACGTGTGTGTATTACTGTAAGCAGCACATCTAACAGGATTCTCTGTGATGCATCTGTCACCTGCACATGAGTGAGCTCACAGACCAGCGTCCCACAACACACTGGACATGCAGTAATATCACAGTGCACACTGAATGCATGTTAGTAAGTACTACAGTAAACAGAGAGTGTTCAGAGTATTCTCCACTGAGTATCTGTGTGTGGAGCTGAGGACTCAGTGTATTTGTACTACTCAAGCAACATTTATCGTGGACAGAAGCACAGAGCAGGTGAACACTGGCAGGTTATGTTACATAAAGAGCCACACAAAGGCCTCTGTTCAAACAGGGCTATTTTTAACAAATCTTTTCTGGACTGCTTCAGTTTGAGATCCACACATAGATTAACCTTATTCAAACCAGTTATAGTCAAAATCATATCATGCATAAATAGATTCATTTTTTAACCGCTTTTAGGAGAGATATTATAAAAACTGAGATTATACACTGCTATACAATAATACTCACTGATAGAAATGGAAATAAAAACTGGATGTAAATTCAGCTAGTATCACTGCTGAGCTCTGTGTTTGTGCTATAAAAACCTCACAGGGAGCTGATTCTGTTATATGCATGAACAGTAGAAAAAGATGCTGAATAACTAACTGATCACTTCCTCCTGTCCTGGATTTGTTCTTTTAGGGAGAGCTAATGCTTTTACTTCAAAATGAAATATGAAAAATTAAATAAGATTGAAATTCCTTACAAGACATAAAGCACAACTAGATCAATTTCGGAAAATATATCTAGTGTGTGTGTGTGTGAGAAAGAGAGAGATTATGTGTGTGTAGTTTTATATTCCTTCCTGAAGGTGGCGCCCTTGTCTTAAAATATCCAGGATTTATTCTCTGTAGTGTGGAAATATTCTGTTACTGTCTGATTATTATAGCCATCACAAATTTTCATCCTATTTTAAATGTTTTTCCATCTTATTTTTCACAGTTTTAAAGTATGAATGCAAATGTAAGTGCTATTTTTCTTTAGGTGAAGAATGAAATGACGTATATATAATATATCAATGTCAACAATATATATATATTCTAATAATTTGAATACATTTCACATACATTCCGTGTGATTTTTGTATGAGTTATAATGTACAATTTTATTGTATTTATTAATATTTTGAATTAGCTTTTAATTGCATATTTTCAATAATGATTTAATTTTATTTTAAGTTTAGTAATATTGTTATTTCCTTTTGTCATTTAAATTTTGTCATTTCATTTTTATTTTAAATTATATTTCTATTTAGGTTTTTTTTTATTTCACCTTTTTAGTACTTCAACCTCAGCTTGTTTTATTACAGTTAGTAACATGCAACTAACCTAAACCAATATTGCCAATTTATTTTTCTCAATACTTTAATATATATATATATATATATAATTACACTGTAACAAAAACACCTTGAATTAAAGTGTAACCCTTTTTTTTTTAAATAATTTTTGTTAACAATAACCACACTGGTTAAATTATTGATTCAATCATTAGATTATTCAGAACACACATGAAAACACTGAGATGCTCACGTATCACTGATGTACAGAGCGAGTGTGTTTGCACGAGCACTGGATGTGAATATTCATTCTGTTTCATCTGTTTGCACAGATGCTGGGAAGTTGTGGCTTAGTGGTTAGAGAGTTTGACTCCTAACCCTAAGGTTGTGGGTTTGAGTCTCTGGCTGGCAATACAACAACTGAGGTGCCCTTGAGCAAGGCATCGAACCCCCAACTGCTCCTGGGTGCCGCAGCATAAATGATGTCCACTGCTCCGGGTGTGTGTTCACAGTGTGTGTGTTCACTGCTCTGTGTGTGTGCACTTTGGATGTGTTAAATGCAGAGCATGAATTCTGAGTATGGGTCACCATACTTGGCTGAATGTCACGTTATTATGGTGAAGAGAGGTCAGCGGATATCTGAAATTCAGCACCAGGCATAAACTCAGCTTCTTCCCCGCTGAAATCTTTCAGGAGATCTGAGTGTATGTTTGATTCGACACAGGAGAAAAATCTGAAATATAGAAATAGTATCTGAATTTTGGAGTTTATAGCAACATATATTTGATGATGTGAGACCCGGTTGCAGACGTGTGGTCTCTGTCTGTCTGTCTTCTGTCTCAGTCGTGTCTGTATCAGTATGTGTGGTCTCTGTCTGTCTGTCTTCTGTCTCAGTCGTGTCTGTATCAGTATGTGTGGTCTCTGTCGGTCTCTGTCTTCTGTCTCAGTCGTGTCTGTATCAGTATGTGTGGTCTCTGTCTGTCTCTGTCTTCTGTCTCAGTTGTGTCTGTATCAGTATGTGTGGTCTCTGTCTGTCTCTGTCTTCTTTCTCAGTCGTGTCTGTATCAGTATGTGTGCTCTCTGTCTGTCTCTGTCTTCTGTCTCAGTTGTGTCTGTATCAGTATGTGTGGTCTCTGTCGGTCTCTGTCTTCTGTCTCAGTTGTGTCTGTATCAGTATGTGTGCTCTCTGTCTGTCTGTCTTCTGTCTCAGTCGTGTCTGTATCAGTATGTGTGCTCTCTGTCTGTCTCTGTCTTCTGTCTCAGTTGTGTCTGTATCAGTATGTGTGGTCTCTGTCGGTCTCTGTCTTCTGTCTCAGTTGTGTCTGTATCAGTATGTGTGCTCTCTGTCTGTCTGTCTTCTGTCTCAGTCGTGTCTGTATCAGTATGTGTGGTCTCTGTCGGTCTCTGTCTTCTGTCTCAGTCGTGTCTGTATCAGTATGTGTGCTCTCTGTCTGTCTCTGTCTTCTGTCTCAGTCGTGTCTGTATCAGTATGTGTGGTCTCTGTCGGTCTCTGTCTTCTGTCTCAGTCGTGTCTGTATCAGTATGTGTGGTCTCTGTCGGTCTCTGTCTTCTGTCTCAGTTGTGTCTGTATCAATATGTGTGGTCTCTGTCTGTCTGTCTTCTGTCTCAGTCGTGTCTGTATCAGTATGTGTGGTCTCTGTCTGTCTCTGTCTTCTGTCTCAGTCGTGTCTGTATCAGTATGTGTGGTCTCTGTCTGTCTCTGTCTTCTGTCTCAGTTGTGTCTGTATCAGTATGTGTGGTCTCTGTCTGTCTCTGTCTTCTGTCTCAGTCGTTTCTGTATCAGTATGTGTGGTCTCTGTCTGTCTCTGTCTTCTGTCTCAGTCGTGTCTGTATCAGTATGTGTGGTCTCTGTCTGTCTCTGTCTTCTGTCTCAGTCGTGTCTGTATCAGTATGTGTGGTCTCTGTCTGTCTCTGTCTTCTTTCTCAGTTGTGTCTGTATCAGTATGTGTGGTCTCTGTCTGTCTCTGTCTTCTGTCTCAGTTGTGTCTGTATCAGTATGTGTGGTCTCTGTCTGTCTCTGTCTTCTGTCTCAGTCGTGTCTGTATCAGTATGTGTGGTCTCTGTCTGTCTGTCTTCTGTCTCAGTTGTGTCTGTATCAGTATGTGTGGTCTCTGTCTGTCTCTGTCTTCTGTCTCAGTTGTGTCTGTATCAGTATGTGTGGTCTCTGTCTGTCTCTGTCTTCTGTCTCAGTCGTGTCTGTATCAGTATGTGTGGTCTCTGTCTGTCTGTCTTCTGTCTCAGTCGTGTCTGTATCAGTATGTGTGGTCTCTGTCTGTCTCTGTCTTCTGTCTCAGTCGTTTCTGTATCAGTATGTGTGGTCTCTGTCTGTCTCTGTCTTCTGTCTCAGTTGTGTCTGTATCAGTATGTGTGGTCTCTGTCTGTCTCTGTCTTCTGTCTCAGTTGTGTCTGTATCAGTATGTGTGATCTCTGTCTGTCTGTCTGTCTTCTGTCTCAGTTGTGTCTGTATCAGTATGTGTGGTCTCTGTCGGTCTCTGTCTTCTGTCTCAGTTGTGTCTGTATCAGTATGTGTGGTCTCTGTCTGTCTCTGTCTTCTTTCTCAGTTGTGTCTGTATCAGTATGTGTGGTCTCTGTCTGTCTCTGTCTTCTTTCTCAGTTGTGTCTGTATCAGTATGTGTGGTCTCTGTCTGTCTCTGTCTTCTTTCTCAGTCGTGTCTGTATCAGTATGTGTGGTCTCTGTCTGTCTGTCTGTCTTCTGTCTCAGTTGTGTCTGTATCAGTATGTGTGGTCTCTGTCTGTCTCTGTCTTCTTTCTCAGTCGTGTCTGTATCAGTATGTGTGGTCTCTGTCTGTCTCTGTCTTCTTTCTCAGTCGTGTCTGTATCAGTATGTGTGGTCTCTGTCTGTCTGTCTTCTGTCTCAGTTGTGTCTGTATCAGTATGTGTGGTCTCTGTCTGTCTCTGTCTTCTTTCTCAGTTGTGTCTATATCAGTATGTGTGGTATCTGTCGGTCTCTGTCTTCTGTCTCAGTTGTGTCTGTATCAGTATGTGTGGTCTCTGTCTGTCTCTGTCTTCTTTCTCAGTTGTGTCTGTATCAATATGTGTGGTCTCTGTCTGTCTCTGTCTTCTTTCCCAGTCGTGTCTGTATCAGTATGTGTGGTCTCTGTCTGTCTCTGTCTTCTGTCTCAGTCGTGTCTGTATCAGTATGTGTGGTCTCTGTCGGTCTCTGTCTTCTGTCTCAGTTGTGTCTGTATCAGTATGTGTGGTCTCTGTCTGTCTCTGTCTTCTTTCTCAGTTGTGTCTGTATCAGTATGTGTGGTCTCTGTCTGTCTCTGTCTTCTTTCTCAGTCGTGTCTGTATCAGTATGTGTGGTCTCTGTCTGTCTGTCTTCTGTCTCAGTTGTGTCTGTATCAGTATGTGTGGTCTCTGTCGGTCTCTGTCTTCTGTCTCAGTTGTGTCTGTATCAGTATGTGTGGTCTCTGTCTGTCTCTGTCTTCTTTCTCAGTTGTGTCTGTATCAGTATGTGTGGTCTCTGTCTGTCTCTGTCTTCTTTCTCAGTCGTGTCTGTATCAGTATGTGTGGTCTCTGTCTGTCTCTGTCTTCTTTCTCAGTCGTGTCTGTATCAGTATGTGTGGTCTCTGTCTGTCTCTGTCTTCTTTCTCAGTCGTGTCTGTATCAGTATGTGTGGTCTCTGTCGGTCTCTGTCTTCTGTCTCAGTTGTGTCTGTATCAGTATGTGTGGTCTCTGTCTGTCTCTGTCTTCTTTCTCAGTCGTGTCTGTATCAGTATGTGTGGTCTCTGTCTGTCTCTGTCTTCTTTCTCAGTTGTGTCTGTATCAGTATGTGTGGTCTCTGTCTGTCTCTGTCTTCTTTCTCAGTCGTGTCTGTATCAGTATGTGTGGTCTCTGTCGGTCTCTGTCTTCTGTCTCAGTTGTGTCTGTATCAGTATGTGTGGTCTCTGTCTGTCTCTGTCTTCTTTCTTAGTTGTGTCTGTATCAGTATGTGTGGTCTCTGTCTGTCTCTGTCTTCTGTCTCAGTTGTGTCTGTATCAGTATGTGTGGTCTCTGTCTGTCTCTGTCTTCTGTCTCAGTTGTGTCTGTATCAGTATGTGTGGTCTCTGTCTGTCTCTGTCTTCTGTCTCAGTTGTGTCTGTATCAGTATGTGTGGTCTCTGTCTGTCTCTGTCTTCTGTCTCAGTTGTGTCTGTATCAGTATGTGTGGTCTTTGTCTGTCTCTGTCTTCTGTCTCAGTTGTGTCTGTATCAGTATGTGTGGTCTCTGTCTGTCTCTGTCTTCTGTCTCAGTTGTGTCTGTATCAGTATGTGTGGTCTCTGTCGGTCTCTGTCTTCTGTCTCAGTTGTGTCTGTATCAGTATGTGTGGTCTCTGTCTGTCTCTGTCTTCTTTCTTAGTTGTGTCTGTATCAGTATGTGTGGCGGCGCGCGGCTGTCAGCGGCGGTGAGGATGCCTCAGGTACCGGCTAAGCTTCAGCGCTCACATGATCGGCCAACAGCAGCCCCCGTCAGATACGGGTCACTTCCTGTTGATGGCAGACGTCCCGCGCAGAGGACAGCGGCAGCGTGACATCAGATCGGCCGTGTCTCAGTTGACCTCTGACCTCAGTCAGCCACAGATGCCTCATGGAGCTCAAACAGAGACAGACGGACCTGAACACAAAATACTTCAGAGATCAGAAACATTCAGTTCTGACCAGTTCTAGAGCTGATTAGAGGCCAGCAGTGTTTTCCCTTTTATTATCTCCAAGAAATTCTCTAATAAAGAGTTCATGAGTGGAAATGCCCTCATCAACGATGAATCAACACTGAAAACATATACTTGAGCTTGAGCTCTTTTGCTGTGATTCCTGTTTCCATAATGATAACAACACATCTTACTGTAGTTGGATAGATAGATAAATATATAGATAGATGATGGATAGATTTTTTCCTTCCAAATTGAAGCTCTATTTCAACAATATTTGTCAGAATTATTTTTCTTATATCTCCAGTATTTTAGTCCATTAGAACAGCAGTGATGCACTCGTCTGCCAGCAGAGGTCAGTAATGTCCCTCGTTTCTCCAGTCTGACCTCTGCTCCCTCTCTCTCTCTCTCTCTCAGCATCAATACTTTAACACTGTCTTTTGTTTGGATTCTGACAGTAACATCTCCCATCATGCAGTGCAGAGATTTTAGTGTGTGTGTGTGTGTGTGTGTGTGTTGCAGATCTCAGTGAATCTCCTCCTGTATCTGCTCTGATTCACTGCTAGTGTCCAGCGTTACAGATGAACGTTATGAGGATTTGTGCTCAAAACCATCATTATGCTTTATCTACAAGCTTGATAGAAAGATATTATGAAGGATAGGAGTAATGCATTACATGTAACACAAGATATGTAATCAGGTAATTTTTTTTTCAAGTAACTGGTAAAGTAACGCATTTTTCAAGTAATTGGTAAAGTAACTGGTAAAGTAATTACTTTTAGATTTACAAGGAAATATCTGAGTCACTTTTTCAAATAAGTAAGGCCAGTTACTTTGTTTTCTCACGTATTGATGGCTCAGTGGGATTGCATTGTGTTAGTAGTGCATAAGGTGATGGGTTCAATTCCCACTGGTAAAAAAAAAATAAAAAAAAAATTATAGTCTGAATGCACTCACTGTAAGTTGGTTTGGATAAAAGTGCTGGCTAAATGCATAAATGTGAGTGCAGAAAAAAGAGGCTCTGCCTGAGGCTTATTCCTTTCACTTTTGGTGTGAAAGGGCCCTTACAGTTGCCAAAAATATAACTTTTGTGTTTTTTATTATTAAAAAACAGATAAGTGAGTCCAGCCCAGGTGACAAAAAGTAATGCTAATGTAATGTATTATTTTCCATAAAAGGTAATGCAATTTGTTACTTTTTATGGAGTAATGCAGTATTGTAATGCATTACTTTTAAAAGTAACTCTTCCCAACACTGATTAAAACCAATTTTAAGTCCACAATAATTGAAAACTTGGTCAGAATGTTTTTTATGACTGATAGGAAACCTGTTTGAAAACAGTTATTTTTGCACTTGCGTTTGCTGATGCTAAAGGCACACGAATAACAAACTGCAGGGCGAACTTAAAATAGTTTGCACAAAATGTGCTTCTAATGGGTTAAAAGCCTTCTCCTCTCCTCTGGCTATGTATTTATTGACTCAAAGCCCTGTATTTCATCTTATTTGTGTAACACAAACTTACCCAAGTGCATGATGGGTAAGATTTTTATAGCAATCAGCCACCTGATTGCATTCAGAGCTCATCCGTCCTTTGATGCTCCAAATCACATTACACTTCACAAGTCGACTCATCCATCTCCACCTTTAGACTTGCAGAAATGCTGCAAATGTGGTTAAAAAATAATGGATTAAGAGTGTGTTTCGGTGGCCGCGTGCCCGGTCGAGCTGATATTGATTGGTGACATTGTTTCAGCCTCTCATCTGCGCCATTACGGTCACTACTTTCTTTCTTTCTTTCTTTCCTGGTTTTCGCTTCTCAAAGACGTGCAAATACATTATAACATCAGGGGCCGGAAATGAGAGACCGCCCATGTCTTCGAGGCCGTCGCCTTATCACTGCTCTTTAAACAAATTTCTGTCTTTTTCCTTCCATTCTGCTCTTTGTTTCAATCCCTCCGTCTGTCTGTGTCTGTTGGCGAAGCCTGTCTGTAATGGTTTAATCTATGAGGCATAATATTGAATCCCTGACAAGGCTCTTTGGGAAATCGTGGAAGAATAACTATTCTCATTCCGTCTCATTTTTCACCAGCGCTGAATTCAATTATCTAATATGATTTGTGTGCTTATTAATCTTCATTATTCATAGATTCTCAATGGTTTTTGCGGCACGGGCAAGTTAACGATATTTCCGTGGTTTTTATGTAGTGAGGTAATGAAACTGAATTTGATTAGCTGACAGAAGCCACTCAGGGTCGTTGTTGTTGTTGTTGTTGGGTGTCTGGTCCGTCTGTCAGGGATGTGACTCACCTGCAGTCTCAGAACAATCTGATGATGACACGCTGTCACACTCGTCCAGAGACAAAGAGAAGCTTCCCTCTGTTCTCCAACACTCACCTCTCTCTCGAAGTCTCTTTCAAAGCAGGCCTACTTCACTGGCATTGTTATTTTGATGAATATTGTTGAAGATTTTCATGTTTTTGAAAGTAGTCTCTTCTGCTCACCAGGGCTGTATTTATTTGATCAAAAATACAGTTAAAATAGTGAAATATTATTATAATTTAAAACAGCTGTTTTCTATGTGAATATTTTTTAAAGTGTAATTTATTTCTCTGTATTTTCAGCATCATTTCTCCAGTCTTTAGCATCACGAGATCTTCAGAAATCATTCTAATATGATGATTTACTGCTCAAGAAACATTTATTATTATTATCAATGTTGGAAACAGTTGATACTTTTGTGGAAACTGATACATTTTATCTTTCAGTATTTATAGATACATATAAAGTAAAAATGTAAATAAAGCATTTATTTCAAATAGAAATAGTTTGGAATATTAAGAATTTATTTACTTTGTCACTTAAATGCTCTTTTGATCAATTCGATGTGTTTTTGCTGAATAAAAAAAAAAAAAAAAAATTGTTTCGACCCCAAAGTAGTGTGTGTGTGTGTTTGTGAAAAATCAATACTAAATACCACTAGCAAAAAACAAAACAAAAAAATCAAGCTTAGTCTCGAGAGTCAATTTTGCAACTATCAATTCTTTCAGAAACATGCAAAAACTCTTGTGACTGCAGCAGACCCTCAAAAGTACACATCTGAGTCTTATCTAACCTTAAAAGGTGCAGATACAAGGAAAACTCACTTTCAGGAGTAAGATGGTACAGGGATGTGTACGCCTGAGGGTTCAGTCACAGCTGTTTCTCACACTGAACCTTCTCCATCTTTTGTTCTTGATGTCAAAGGTCATTTGCTCAGTCAGACCTGATGGTTTTTCATGTTTTTCACCTTTAAGAATTATTTTTTCAGTAAATAATTAGTAATAATGTGTTATTTCATGTCCTCTCTAGCAAAAGCAGAAGCTGTTGTTGAATGTGAAGACACTGAGTGCAGATGAGTGTGTGTGAGTGACAAACACAGGATTATTTAAGATATTACAGAACTATATAATTAAACAAAGTAATCAAGTGTACAGTCGACTGAGAGGAAGACAAGCACTTGAGAAGCTCTGAACACACACACACACACACACACACACACACACACACACACACACACACACACACACACACACTGACACACACACACACACACACACACACACTGACACACACACACACACACACACACACACACACACACACACACACTGACACACACACACACACACACACACACACACACACACACACACACACACACACACACACACACACACAGACGTGGCTCAGATGGCCTTTAGGGATGGAGGGCTGGAGAGGAAGCTTCAGGGTTGAGAGCAATTAGAGTGTCAGACTCCCAAACACACACACACACACACACACAGACACACCTGTGCATGTTGGGGGCCCGTGGCCCCTAGAGACACCAGTGAGAGTGTGTGAGACAGCATGAGCGATCATCATCATTAGCATTATTTATTCTCTAAGCACAGGCTCACTGCAGGGCTGCACTAATAGAATTCATGAATTACAATGAGTGTGTGTGTGTGTGTGTGTGTGTGAGAGAGAGAGAGAGAGAGAGAGAGAAAGAGAAAGAGAGAGAGTCTCACACACTCCTTAAGACGTCAACACACTCTCAACATCCACCAAACTAAGCTAATCTTTACTTTGTGTCCGCGTCTTGTATCTGTCTGTATTTAAGGTCACAGAAACATAAATATATATGTATTTAAGGTCAAACCTCCAGGATTCAGTTCCAGATGCTGAGATCTTTTTCTCTGGTCAGAAACACACGGGTCTGCTTCACACTTGAGTTTTTGTGTTTATTTGACACATTCAAACCTCAGTGCAAAAGGGTGATTAATTATAGATGATTAACACGATTTAGTTTTTAACTAAACTAATTAAACAAATCCTCAAGAAGTATTGCTTAGTTGATCTGAAGAGATAACTGACCGTAGAAGATGTTTAATTTCTTATGCTGAGAATACAAGTGTCATGTAATTAATTGTGTTCAGCCTGATTTCAAGTTTATTTGTATAGCGCTTTTCAAGACACAAATTGTTGCAAAGGAGCTTTACAGTATATTTAATAGTAGCTTATGACTATGATTGATGTACATATGGCAGAAATGTATGGTGAAATTCAGTTAATGACATAATCAACCAGACGATAAACACTATTAACAGCACTGATTATGTGTTGCAGTCAAACTTGTAGTTTATGTTGTTTGAGGGTTGGCATCATCTGAAGTCCTCTGAGGGGTTGGCATCATCTCTTCTCAGGTGTTTCGAACATCTCTGGTCTTTGTAAGGGTTAGGTACCTCCTTTAGTGGACTTTGCTATCCTAGGAACTACCAAAGTCCAGAGTTTTGCATTTTAGGGAGCGTGATGGATTGTAGCATGTTGCTAGTTAGGTACGCAGGAGCTAAACCAAGTAATAATTATTTGTAACTGATACGGTAGCCAGTGCAGAGACTGTAAAATTAGGGTAATATGATCATATTTTCTTGACCTGGTAAGGACTCTAGCTGCTGTGTTTTGGACGACCTGTAGCTTGTTTATTGACGAAGCAGGACAACCACCTAGAAGTGCATTACAATAGTCCAGTCTAGAGGTCATGAATGCATGAACTAGCTTTTCTGCATCAGAAACAAATAACATGTTTCGTAGCTTGGCAATGTTTCTAAGATGGAAGAATGCAGTTTTTGTAACATGGGAAATATGGTTTTCAAAAGACAAGTTGCTGTCTAATATAACACCCAGACTACTACACCTTCTGTGTAGTATTTTTTGGTCCAATAATTAATATCTCTGTCTTATCCGAATTTAATTGGAGAAAATTATTTGTCATCCAATCTTTTACATTTTTAACACACTCTGTTAGCTTAGATAATTGGGAAGTTTCATCTGGTCTCGTTGAGATATATAGCTGAGTATCATCAGCATAACAGTGGAAACTAATCCTGTATTTTCTAATAATATTACCAAGGGGCAACATGTATATTGAAAATAGAAGGGGACCTACGACGGATCCTTGTGGCACTCCATATTTTACTGATGATAAATGAGATGACTCCCCATTTAAATAAACAAAGTTATAGCAATGGGACAGGTAGGATCTAAACCATCTTAGAGCCTGCCCTTGAATACCTGTATAGTTTTGTAATCGATCTATGAGTATGTCATGATCTATGGTGTCGAACACAGAACAGAGATTTAAACTTGCTACCTTTTGGCAAAAATTGGCCATTTTGAATCCAAACTAAACTTAAAAAAGCAAACATTATAAACATTAACATCATGATTTTCTTTAAAGCTGCTTTAAAACCATGTGTATTCTGAAACGAGCTTGACCTGACTAAAAATTATTATTTTTTTATCAATATTTTTGTTTTAACAATGTGAATGTGGCCTGAGACAACTGAAGTGAATAGAGCTTTTTCAACTTTATTAATTTATCTAAAGATTTTTAATGAAGTGTGGCCAGATTAAGTTTTAGAATTTTTATCTCAGATCAAATTTAAGAACTTAATTTATCTTAACTAATCTCGTTCTCGCCATGAATATAGCCGAGGTAGATGGCATTAAATCATAAACAAACAAACAAAATGTATTTACCTATTTATTTATTTTAGCAAATAACTGCGGAAGGGACTATGGCGAGTTTCCCTATATCCTCATGAAATCAACAGTAAATCCACTTTTTTTTCTTCTTTAAATGCCCCTGAACCTCCTTCAGGGCGTTTCCGTGCTTGTTGTCGTTTTCTGATGAGTTTGGATCCCTGATGGACACAACAGCACATGAAATCAAGCTTGTGCAGCTAGAAGGGTTTGTGTATGCTTTGATTGTAAGTTTCTCTTAAATGAGATGCTGGTTCATCTAACACTATTTGCTGGTTTGAACGTGTGTGTGTGTG
Organism: Carassius carassius; assembly: GCF_963082965.1. Lineage (NCBI taxonomy): Eukaryota > Metazoa > Chordata > Actinopteri > Cypriniformes > Cyprinidae > Carassius > Carassius carassius. The sequence goes on from NC_081764.1 coordinate 502,837, forward strand.
TGTGTGTGTGTTTGTGTTAATATGAGTGTCTCTGTCCAGTTGTAGCTCATCATGGCACTTCAGGGTCTGGATGTGTGAGTATTCAGTGCGGTTCTTACCTTGACTATCTGTGCACTTGAGAGCATTTGCTTTTACACTGTCCAGTCATCAGAATAAGAGGAGGCTGAAAAATATCATCTCATAAATCAAGGCAGTAAGCGTTTTTTACAGAGACCTTCCTCCTGATGAAGTCGTCTAAACCTGCACACACACACACACACACACACACACACACACACACACACACACACAGGTGGAGGCTGAACATGGAGTTGCTAAGGTGTTTTCCATCCTGCGTGAAAAGATCAGTGGGTTCGTCGAAGTTTAGCGATGTCAAATCTTTTTTTGAAATGTATTTATGGCTCGATACTGTCACAGTAAGAACACTAACCAACCGCAGTCAAGGATAGTTAGAGCACTTAACTGACTATACTAGTGCAGTGAAGCTGAAGGGACAACGGTCAGAGTGTTAAAGTCATGACTCTTTGTACTGGAGGCCCTCAGGGGCCCCGACCGCCGACCGAGAGATTCAATCTCTCTTTACGCTTAATCGATATTCAGGCCCAGATGGGGTGCATGAGGAGAGACGGAGGAATCGCAGGATGAGGGATGAGCGTGGGCATCTCTCAGCGCCGCGCTGCATCACAGCTGACTGCGATCTTCACATGATATGGAGAGAAAGAGACCCGATAAAAGAGAAAAAACTAGCTGTGTTAGACCACAAGAGAGACGCTCCTCCAGCATAAGCTCTTTCTGCTCTCGGATGATGCTTCTGTGCATTTGGCTGACGCTGTGTGTGAACTCCAGCCCTTGAGATCGGATCAGATGATCTCAGTTCTCCAGGTGCCATCAGATCTTAACATGTGCTTAACTCACTTCACTGTGCTGCTGGTAACACACTTCAGAGCTCAAGTGGGCAAAAGAGGTATTCTTGCTGACAGTATTTGTGCTGCAAGAGAAAGCTGACCGGAGAATATTTACACTTGCGCTGTCTTCAAGTGCTTCTGGGAAAATCATACAGGCGTTCATTATTGTGACATCTCAAGCAGTCAAGTCAGACACAAAGCAAGGAAGCAACCTGAACAAAACTAAATCATTATATTGTCCACTAAACTACATCATTTTTTACAAGATTTACAGCAATTTACACTTATCATCTATATAAGCTCAGTTTCTCACTTGTTATTCTTGTTCTGTGTTCTGAGTGATTGCTATGGGTTTACTAGGATGACCTGTATGGTCGTTATGGAGTTGCTAAACGATTTCATCCAGAATACTGAGTTTCCCTGCTTGTTCATTTGGTTATCTGTGTGCTCAAGAACTCATATTATACTGTACAACACATGTTATACTGTGTTTACCTCAATGTTTCCTCTTTCCTTCAGTGACGCTTCCTAATCACTCATTCCCTTTGATCCGTCCCTAAAACCTGCAGCCGGGTGTGAGACGTTCATGAGTGTGAGTGTGTGTCAGAGTGAACGTATGAGTGATGGAGGGGCTGCTGATGGAGAATGAGTGTGATGACGGATGAGTGTGACAGGCAGATGGTTTTGCTCGTCGTCTCTTTAATCACACAGACTCAGCTGGGCGTGAAGGAAGAGCTGTGTCTCGTCATGGCAGCAAACAGGAGACACATTCACCCACAATTGTTTCTGGCTAAGTGTAAGAAACACAGAGCGAGTGTTAGCAAGCAATGTGTTTAAAAAAGCTGAAAAAACAGCATTCAGCCGAGTTTAAAGATTTGGCATTAGAGATCAGGAGACTGTTAAGTGTCTGTGTTTTCCTGAACTTTATTACTTAAAGTGTTAGAGATTTGATCAGCATGTGTTCTAGTACTAGTAATGCTTACCTCAGTGAAAACACACACTCACGCACACACACACACACACACACACACACACACACACACACACACACACACACACAGATGCAGATGAGGGGCAAGTGTCTGCGGTGAGTGACAGTCAGGTGATAATTATCTAAATGACCAACTCAGCAAAACACCAACACACCGTGATAAACACACACACACACACACACACACACACACACACATGAAGAGCTTAGGAGCCAGATCTTCATCCTCTCTCTCTCTCTCTCTCTCTCTCTCTCTCTCTCTCTCTCTCTCTCTCCTCTCTCTCTCTCTCTCTCTCCCTCTCTCTCTCTCTCTCTCTCTCCCTCTCTCTCTCTCTGTCTCTCTCTCTCTCAAGTTCAAGTTGCTTTATTGGCATGACATTTGAGTTACAGTATTGCCAAAGCATTTAGATACAGAATAAAATATAAAATATGATTACAATAAAATACAATAAAAATAGCAACAGCAGATAATATTTCTAATATTAATAATAGTAATTATATACAATTAAGAATATCAAATAAAACAGTTGAATACTATAAATGATCTCTTTCGTGTGGTGTGTATGGTGTATAGATATTTAGCAGCTATTGTGACTGCCGTCTCATTCTCTCCAAGTATATAGAGTAGTTTCTCTGAGTCATTTAGAGACAAGAATGAAGGATTCAAAGCTTCAAACTGTGGGAAGAATGTTTCTCTTGTAGTGCTGTATTTGGGACAGACAAGAAGGAAGTGTTTCTCTCTCTCTCTCTCTCTCTCTGTCTGTCATGTCTGCTGTGGATGTGGATCTCAAGGTTACGCTGTCAAGGTTAAATTGACTTTAGATTAATTAAGTGTCAATTAACAGGGTAATTGTTTCATAATGTGACCGGCCCCGGAGGCCGAGGTTTGCGTGAGACGGGCTGCAACTGTCAAACTCGCTTTAGGGCACGACTCAAGTGTGTGTGTGTGTGTGTGCGCACTTTAAGATGTCAAGATACACATTAGGTTCACTGCGTTTCTTGTTGACTTTAATGACGGTGGCCCGTAACAGTTCTGAAGCGAAGCTCTCTGAGCGCTTTTACTGCAGCAGATTCAGAAGATGGAGAAGAGAGAAAGAAAGGATGATAGAGAGATAAAGAGGACAGCCTGATGAAATGTTGATTGGCTCTTGTCTTTAATAGCTGGCCTGAGGAGAGCCGCTCAGGAGCCCATCTATATCCACTCTCTCTCTCTCTGTTCTTCAGGGCAGGGGTGTAAGTGATGTCGCTTACCTTTTACCAAAATAAAGAAATCCATTTGCTTCTACCCTCTTCATCTCAAAATCTCTTTCTCGCTGTAGCTTCTGATTTTACGTTCCGTCCATTAGCACGAGTGCATTATTGAAATGTCACACACGCATTAGAAATGATTTATGTTGAATGACATATTAACATAATCACGGCTCTGCATGCAGAAGTTATTTTATATTATACAGTCATCAGTGGAAAATTAAGTTTATGAAACCTACAGTTCCAGTTCTGTCTTCTGATTGGCCAGTCCAGTGTCCTGGTCGTGTTGAAAGAAACACGTTACATGATGTGAACGTGGCATCGTAGAAATCAGTAAGAGTCAAAAACAGAAAATCAGCAAGATCATCTGATTTGAGCAAATCTGAGCACAGTTGGAGACATCAGTGAGATCTTTTCTGAGAGGTTTCCTGTTACAACTGTGATCAGATGTCTGTGATTTATTTCTGTGGATGTTTAAGGACATTGATCACGCGTCTGTCTGTTTGCACAGACTGCTTATGGAACGTGTTTGTGAGGCTGTGAGTAAAGCGTGTGAAGCACATAATGCTTTACACACGAATCTATTTTAATTAAAGCTGAAATCAAGCCTCCTGTAATGAGTTTAGAGTAGAAACATTGACTTTAGTGCTAATTGATATTGGGTCCTTTAGTAGCTTGGCCATCTTCTGCCTTTATACTGTTAATTATAACGCTGTTTGTTCCCTAATCACAGCGATGGAAGAGATTGTTGTTGAGTGATGTGATGCACAGTCTGCATGCTCTCATTGGTTGGGTCATTTCATCATATATGAGAAAATGAATTAATTAATGCATTAAGTATTAAGTAGCAGATGCACAGTAATAAATCTCTTATAGGAATGCAGCAAATTTTCCTTAAATGCAAGTCACTTTGGATAAAAGTGTTTTCAAATGCGTAAGTGTACAGTAAATGTAATGCTTAAGGTGTTTTGGATTGTGACATCATTTTCATGGCAATTAAGAACATCTTCACAAGTTGTTGTTACTGCAATGCATAAAAATCTCATTAGTGAATTGCAGAGTTATTGTATTACAGGAATGCATCTGATTTTCTGAAACGTTTACCTTGAATGCAATGCAAGCTGTTTTGGGTAAGAGCATCTAAAGTAGTTTGCATTGTGACATCACTGTATTTTCATGGCAATTAAGAACATTTTCATAAATGGGAAGTAAATCCTCTATAATGTGACCTTGAATGCAACAAAAGTTGCTTTGGATAAATGTCTTCGAATGCATAAATGCCAGTGACCTGCTTAAGGTGGTTTGCATTGTGACTTTACTTTTAATGGCATTTTAGATAATTTTGTCAAGTTGTCGTTAATGCAATGCATATAATTATCTTTCAGAAATGTAGGCCCTGCTGTATTACATATGCTACAAATACATCTTGTTTTTTAATAACGTGCCTTAAATGCAACAAAAATGTCTATAAATGCATAAGAATGAATACCTTTATAGGTGCTTTGACCTGAACGTGTTCATTGCAGTAATACATATCTCATTCACAAATTGCTGAATTATAGAAATACCGCAAATGTTCCATTATGTGATCCTTAAATGCTTTGGCGAAAAGTTCAAGCCAAGTGCACAAAATGTAATGTCAATGCAAACTACTGTTCATAATAATTATAATAATGAGAATCACAAAAAAACAACAGATGCATTATGGTAACTGATTTGTCAGATAAAATGTGTTTAATTGTCAAGATAACGCATAATGGAGTTATGTAGGTTTGATTTTCTTCATCATTCGGTTGATTTTGATGTTCTGGTGAAGTTTGGCCGTGTGTTTGTTGTGGACCCGTCTCTTCCCGTTTCCTCCCTCTTCTCTCATTATCATGGAGCTGTTTTCTGCGTGGCGCAGCAGATGGTTGGGACACATGCTGCTGCGTTAGACTGAAGTGATGTGTGTGTGATATTTTTCAGCTCGGTATCCTCCTGCACGGCTCCTCTCTGAATTGGAGACTTCTGTCCTGTTTTCTCTCTAAATGCGTCCGGTTCAATCTGCTTCCGTGCAGTCGCCCGTCCAAAGCCCCATTACGGTAACTAGCTGTGGCTGCTCTCCCGGTGATCTTTCACCTTTAACGCTCCGCATTGATCCCGATCTCAGAGAGAATAATGTCACCCGTCTGCTCTTATCTCCCACCGCGCACCAAACGCCCCGATAGAGGCCGAAAGCGACGCGTTTGCAGAATCTCTGGCTGATATTAAAAGAATGTCGATAAGTAAGCAGTTTTCTTACCTAGCATCTTCATGGTGTGAATGTACTGTTTGTGATATGCATGCAAGAAATTAAAGGGCTAGTGTATCCAGAAATAACTTTTCTGAAGATGTTCAGCAGAATGTTCACGCTGCTCTACAGTGAAAGCAGGTTCTTGAGTGTCACGTGACTGAAATGCACATGATGTTTGTGAGCTGCATTGAAGACTTCAGTCTGTTACTCACAGTAATGAGTAGAAAGACAATACATGAAAACTATATTTATAAAATAAATTTCAAACACAACAAAATAACTACCTACAATATAAATAAAAAAATCAAATATAGAAATAAAATATTTCAAATTCTAAATATTAACAAAAAGCAATAATAATTAACTAAAATTAAAATGAAAACAGAAAATATTGAAATAAAATCAAACTCAAAATATGAATACAACACACAACAATATGAATAAAACTACAATGAACACAGAACATCATTAAAACATTTTTATTTAAAATGTTGCAATGAACTTAAAATGAAAACAGAATAAAAAAAAATAGAAAATACAAAATTGCTAAAACTTTCAAATGAAAAAAAAAGAAAATATAGATTTAAATATAGTACATAAAATAGTAAATGGATTATAAATGATAGTAAAGCAACATTGCTCTGAACACACACACATTAAGAGGCACAGACATACGATCACAGTCTGTTATTTATCTGCTATGGGGTCCTGCATTCATTTTTTCCTTGCTGGAAATTAAAAACAAACAAAAAAGATCTCTTAATGTTGCACAGAGAGGCCGAGAAGATGATGAGATTCAACAGAAGTAATTTTTTATCAAAATCTATCTCCTGTGACACATTTTATACCTAATTTGTCTATAAGACTTTCTTTCTTCAACAGAACACAAATAAATGCATTTTGAAGAACATTGGGAACCAAACAACAAATTATTTTAATTATTTTCATGTTCCACAAACCGAAGAAAGTCATGTTCGGAAGAACATTGTGAGTAAATGATGACAGCGTCCTGTTTAATATACATGATGGGTTTGATCCAATCAGGCGTCAGGTGGGCGGGGCTTTCCAGATAAACACTGCATAACAAGAAGGCAAGCAGCTGGTTAAGACAGAAACTCACAGATAATCTTTAATTAGATGTTTCTCCTGGTTAGGACACGATGTAGGAGTGTTTATGGGTCAAAGAAAGAGAATAATGAAAGTGTAAAGAATATCTGAATGTCTGAACAATATCTGAATATTATTAAGTCAAGATGCATAATTTTCTTTTCTGAAAATTTCTTTTTTTCTTACCAAAATGTTTGCCAGTGGGATCGGAAACGTGTTTTCCCTTTAAATTAAGTTGAGCCTATCTGGAGATATTTGTTCTTGTTTTATTCAATAATTTACATTGTTCAGAAAATAAGACTTGTGTGATTGAAGCAAGAACAAATATCTGTCACAAATAGCATAAACTCTTAAAAGCTTGTTATCTTCTGTGCATCTCCAGTAAATATAGCTATCTTGATTTAAGAATGTTTAGGTATTTGTACTGGAAAAGAAGACCAGAACATGTCGAGCAGATGTGTGTTTGCAGTGCAGTACTGTAAGCTTTATAATGGTTTGTGTAGTCGGATATGAACACCAGAGAGCAATGCTAACTGTGTTTGATCTTCTGCTATTGTTAAAGTGCGCTGATCTGGAGGAAATGAAGATGTATGTAGTGAAGATCTGTGAGTCTGCACCGAGATCAGAGTCAGTCGCTCTCTGTGCGT
>NC_081764.1:520006-537506 GCF_963082965.1 Carassius carassius
TCGGATGCTTCTCGAATCACTTCATATCGACCAGAGCTGCATCACTTTCCTGCTCATTCAGAGACTCTCTGATGGACCTTTATCTCTGATGCACTTGCAAAAAAAATAAAAAAATCAATGGCTGGAGTTGTTCCACATTCAGTTGTGTTTTTCTACCCACCTTCCCACCCAGTTCTTCTTTCACAATCCCCTCATAGTGTGAAATCCTTGGGAGATTTGCGTGGACAATCACAACCATAAATTAGAAATACTCTAAATACTAAAAATAAATAGATTAACTAGTATTTCAAGTGTGGGTCAAACAACAGGAGGGTCAAAGTTTCTATATTTTAAATGAAGGTAATTGAAAATTCATTATAAATCAACATTATTTTACAATGTAAAAAGTGGTACCTTTTTTATTTGTGTTAGTGAATGTAAAGCTGGTCAGGATCCCCTGCCTTCAGATGAGCGTGAGTCGACCAGAGCTGAATTACTTCTCTAAAATCAGCCTCGCCAAAGACAAAGGCCCTGGTGTCTCCGGAGACCCCGTGTTCCTGACCCCGGGGCCCGAGAGCATGTTTCTCACACGGCACGCTCCTTCACCTCCGCGCTGCATGTAAAGCAGCCCAGCGTCTCCCAGCAAAGACCGAAGCCAGAGAAATAAGACTTACAAGATTAGAATACAGAGTTCTGACACCTTAATGTATGCGGCTCACCTAATACACGCTTCATCTCCATTAAGCTCAGATTTGAGACTAGCGGAGCGCTCTCGACTCTCAGAGAAGTTCATCAATCTTAGCAGCTCTTTCTCAGCAACAAAATAGAGCGGGGCAAATTTCTGCATTTAATTAATGTAGTGCTTCCTTTACTGCTGTTCAGCATCTTTCCAGCTTCAGTGGAAAGCGACGAGAGAGATTAAGTGAAAAGCGGCGAGGAGAACAGCAAAGATCGGCAAACTCTGTAATGAATGTCTTGAGTTTGGCACTTATGATGGATGAGCGGAGAATGCTGTTTGTCTGCTGCTCGCGACTCATAGCTAGCCTAGCACGACGCTTAGCATGGATAGCAGCACCTATAGATAATGCATGTATAGGTAGATGTGTCGTTCAACAGAGGGGCGGAGCCATAACCCGTCTCTAATGAGGCATCTATGTATACATATCTATGGCTACCGCGTAATTAGAGCTTAATGAGTGAACCGTCAGCGGTAGAGTCACATGATGTTGGAATTGTGTTCATGGTTATTATTTGCTGCAGATATCTCAAGATCCACAGCGCAATAGTTGCAGCATCCAGCAAACCGCAGGTTAACAGCTCATTCACACACATCAGCGTCTCTTCCACACAAATGACTAACTTTTTGTTTTGTTTTGTTTGGACTTTTTAAACTTTTAATGCATGCAATATGATGCTTTTTGGATATGTACTCTGGTAATACCACATTTTACTGTGTAAAAGTATTGCATATATAAGGTGAAATTATATAAACTGATAATTAAAGGCAAGAGAATCTACCACGAAAAACAAAAAACCTAAAAATAGACTGGTTTTGCCTGTATTTTCTCAACTTAAATGTGTAGTCTAAATGAATATGTTAATATGTTAAATAGGCTGTATCATAGTACGACCCTGGTACTTTATCTTTAGATAGATTACCACATGAATAATGTATTGGCGAACATGCACATGTATAAATTCATCTGAAAGTTAAGATATGACTCTAATACAGCTTTCCTTTAATGCAAACAATGCAATGCAGGTCGCTTTGGATAAAAGCATCTGGTAAATGCACAAATGCAAAAGTACATTTCTGGAGAAGCTGAGATGGGAAGAGGTTATTCCACGAGGATGGAGGGATGTCTGAGATCCAAAGAACAAGGAAGAGATCAAAAATAAAGTGGAAAACCAGGCCAGTTCAGAAACAAAAGCAGTGAGTGAGGTGGAAAAGAAACATGATAGAAAGAAGGAAGGAGGAGAGAGAGAGAGAGAGAGAGAGAGAGAGAGAGAGGTTAACCTTGAGAGAGACATGGCAACCTCTACAGCACAGCAAAGGTCAAACACTACTCACTCCTGCTGCACACACACACGCGCACACACACACACACACGCGCACACACACACACGCACGCACACACACACATGCAGCATAAACAGCAAGAGCTCATCTGAGAATTACAATGCTGTCATTATTTACTCACCCTCATGCTCTTCCAAATTTGTAATTTCACCAAGCTTCCAAACAAAAAATACATATAACATTTTTATATATATTTAGACGTTCAGAAGACAAATGAAGTTCAAGGTTCTTTATTTTTTCACGTTCACATTACATGCATGTGATGTAATGTAGTGAAATGTTTTCTCCTTGTCTTTCATCCAAAAATGCAACAACAAACACAACCAAGGGGAATTATGGACACATAAAATATAGAATATAATACACTACCAAGAATGTTGAAATAAAATAGAAATATTGATATAATATTTTAAGGGAAGGAGTAAAGATTTTGTGGGAAAATATTTGTAAAAATTATATAAAATATTATTAATGGCAAGACTCACATGGACTAATCTTAAAATAATAATAATAATAATAATTGTAATAAAACATTTTGCGAGAATTGGAGTATGCTTTACAAAAAAAAACTAACAAAATATGTTTAATTCAGTGTTATTTGTTGTTTCTTTGGAATTAATTATAAAATTTACTAGCAATTTCGGAGTGTTTTTTTTTCTACACCAATATATTTTCAGTGTTCTGTAATGATACATTACATTTTTTTTTTTTTTTTTTTTTGCTTTACAAGCATGGCCATTAAGTTGCAGTAGCATGAATGTTTTATATTCCACAGAAGAATGTCTGTGTTGGTTTTAGAACGACATGATTGTGAGCGAACAATGAAAAAGTTCATTTTTGCTGATCAAACACAGGGACACCAACCTACTGGTCCTTAAAGAAAGTATAAATAGAGTATAAAACAAATATGGATGTAAGTGCAATAAGTTACATTAGCCTGTGCAAAAATAGCTGTTGTGCTTTGAATGTGTAATGCTAGTGCACTAGGTCAGAGAGTAGTGTTTGAATAAATGAATTGATTATGTACAGTCAATTAACCAATATGCACAAATCATCTTTTTTTCATTTACATTTTGTAATTATTAATTTAGCAGATGCTTTTAACCAAATGAGGAATACAAGCAATTAATCATAAGGAGGCAATAACACTATAAGTATTAGCAAGACAAATTTACAAACAACAACTAAGAAGTTCTTAAGAAATATTGAAAATAGAAATGAGCTTTTATTAATGTATTAAAGTCAGTGAGATGATGTTTATTTAATATTTTCTTGAAAATTGTTTTGCAACAGCATATTTCTATCTAGCAACCACACAGAACACCCTAGTGAACGCATATCCTTTTTAACCTGATAGTAACCATTCAGCACCATAGCAACCCCTTAGCAATCACCCAAACACTGTAGAAAACTGTAGCAACCACAAGCAACACCTTAGAGACCACTCACAACACCCTACCAAGCTCATAGCCTTAGAAACCTCATAGCAACCACTTACATCATCCTAGCAAACTCATAGCCTTAGTAACCTCATATCACATACCATAGTAACCCCTTAGCAACCACTCATAACACCCTAGCAAACTCATAGCCTTAGTAACCTCATATCAAACACCCTAGCAACCCATTAGCAACCACTCACAACACCCTAGCAAACTCATAGCCTTAGTAACCTCGTATCAAACACCATAGCAACCCCTTAGCAACCACTCATAACACCCTAGAAGCCCCTTAGCAACCACTCACAACACCCTAGCAAACTCATAGCCTTAGTAACCTCATATCAAACACCCTAGCAACCACTCATAACACCCTAGCAACCCCTTAGCAACCACTCATAACACCCTAGCAATCTCATAGCCTTAGTAACCTCGTATCAAACACCCTAGCAACCCCTTAGCAACCACTCATAACACCCTAGCAAACTCATAGGCTTAGTAACCTCATATCAAACACCCTAGCAACCCCTTAGCAACCACTCATAACACCCTAGCAAACTCATAGCCTTAGTAACCTCGTATCAAACACCCTAGCAACCCATTAGCAACCACTCACAACACCCTAGCAAACTCATAGCTTTAGTTACCTTTTATCAAACACCCTAGCAACCACTCACAACACCCTAGCAAACTCATAGCCTTAGTAACCTCATATCAAACAGCCTAGCAACCCATTAGCAACCACTCACAACACCCTACCAAACTCATAGCCTTAGTAACCTCGTATCAAACACCCTAGCAACCCCTTAGCAACCACTCATAACACCCTAGCAAACTCATAGGCTTATTAACCTCATATCAAACACCCTAGCAACCCCTTAGCAACCACTCATAACACCCTAGCAAACTCATAGCCTTAGTAACCTCGTATCAAACACCCTAGCAACCCATTAGCAACCACTCACAACACCCTAGCAAACTCATAGCTTTAGTTACCTTGTATCAAACACCCTAGCAACCACTTATAACACCCTAGAAAACTCATAGCCTTAGTAACCTCATATCAAACACCATAGCAACCCCTTAGCAACCACTCACAACACCCTAGCAAACTCATAGCCTTAGTAACCTCATATCAAACACGCTAGCAACCCATTAGCAACCACTCACAACACCCTACCAAACTCATAGCCTTAGTAACCTTATATCAAAGACCCTAGCAACCCATTAGCAACCACTCACAACACCCTACCAAACTCATAGCCTTAGTAACCTTATATCAAAGACCCTAGCAACCCATTAGCAACCACTCACAACACCCTACCAAACTCATAGCCTTAGTAACGTCATAGCAACCACTGAGAACACCCTAGCGGAACATAATGTAAACAGAATTCTTTGTCTAGAGACTTCATTTTGTGAGTTTGTGTTTTTAAACTTTAGGGAAAGCGGATGTTCAGTCACTGAAGACCTGACATTTCCAGAAACGACCCGTGATGCCCGGAGACCTTGAGCTGCTTTACTGCTGCAGTCATTCCTCAAGCAGGACAGATGACACTGACTACAGACATGATCACAGGTAAATAACTACATGAATCACACGTCTGTAGGCAACAGAACAACATATGTCAAATGTGAGAGATTTACTTCCGTTTTAAACCACAATCATTTTGAAAATCAGAGTAGATGACACGGGGAAATACTTTCACAGCTAACAGTTGTAACTGTGGTAAAATGGCTTATTACTGCTTCTAGAAACCATCTGTTTCTCTTTTACTTTGTCACATTTCTAAAACACAAGGCTTTAAATGGGTTTAAGGCTTAGCCAGATAATGACGGATTCTCGTTTCTGACATGTAATTTTTGCCGAATGTGTTGAATGAAATGTGTCTCTGTTCATCTGGATTTGAAATGTGATATATTTTTATTCTTTTTTATGACACACGGCACAGCCGATCTTCAATGGAAAGATGGTTTTGATGATCAATTACGCCAAAACTGATTCCCACAAATATAAAGTTGTTCCAGAGCGCTAACTTCTGATTTCCCCCGACTAGTGGAGGTGAATGATCCATGGAAATATTCAATCTCATTTTAACATTAGCAGAGCAGAGGATCTTTCGCTTGCGTCGCTTTTGAGGTGGTGAGAAAATTCTCATCTGGCTGTTTGCTTTGTTTTTTTGTCATGTAGTTGCTTGCAGGCGCATAAACAAACACACAATGCAAACTGACTGTGAGTGGGAGGGTGTGAAAACCAGATGTAGTTCATTAGGGCCATTGTGAGCCTGAGCTTGAGCCTGTGTGTGTGTGTGTGTGTGTGTGTCTGTGTGTGTGTGTGTGTGTGTGTGTGTGTGATTGTCCACTTATTAAAGCTGCAGTTCTCTGGATTGTTATCGACTTAAACACTTGCTCTGGCATTTCCACCCTGACATCATGTTCAGTAACTGCTCCGGTGTGTCATACTAGTTCTCTCTGAACAGACCATTACAGCAGCAGATAACAGCCCTGCTGTGTCCACGCTTTAAAACCAACACATACATATAGATATATTCTTACACAACATTATACATACACGTAGAGCCTCAACATCAGGAGCATTTCAGGACATTCTAAAGGTATACATGCAAACATCACTACTCCTTCTAGGATTAATGCCATACCAAACACTCAAAACACCTTAGAAACCCCATAGCAGGAACCCAATATAAACCATTCAGACCACCCTAGTAACCCCACATTGCAACATTAAAAAAAATAAAAACTCAGCATCATGAGTGAGTTTTGTACGGGCAAACTTTGTTCATATTTCTTCAGTTTGGCTCTGCTCCTCTGCAGCTCTTGGCAATAAACAGGACAATCCAGGTGCCAATGGCCAGTGACAGATCTTCTGATTCGCCACTGGAGGACATCAACTGCCCCACAAAGCCCCATGCTCGCCTCTGTTATTCTTCCTCTCATTATGCGCTCATTCTGTTGGGCGAGGAGCAGGTGGCGGAGCGGCTGAGAGACGGTCCCACCGAGGGTTCCAGCGACTGATGCTCACTGAACAGATCCAGATCCATCACGACCCGAGAGCTCAAGAGCTCCAGCAGTCCGCTTTGAGTTCCTTCTATAAATGATGCTAGAGGGAACAGAATTATAATTTACAAAAACACAACCATTTGGATTTGTTTAATTGTTTCATTGGAAATGTTCATCTGTCGATTCCATTTTTTGGTAAAACTGTATGTATATAATAGACTTAATAAAGACTTATTACTAGATTTTTAGAAAATAAACATTACTTGTAAGAGGGATTATATGAGTGACAGCAGAGTTTAGAATCATTTAAGTGAGATGATCATATCTGGAGCCATATTTAAATGTTTTAAATGTTGATTACTGTCTGGGAAGTGTTCAGCGAACAGCATGTGTGCATTATAGAGTTTCTATATGATTGTGTCATTCAGCATCATTTGTTTTGTTCCTCCTCACAAGGATGAAGCGTGTTGAGTTTTGTCTTTATAAACTCACTGCAGTAAGTCGTTTCTGTCAGTGAAACTAAATGATGATGAAGAGATGAAAACTGACGAGTTTCTCCATTTCACATCACTGACTGTGATGCTCTTTGATTATTAAACTACAACTAAAAAACATGTGTGGTGTTCACCCATACAGATCATGCTGCCGTGCTGTGGACGGTTGCTAGGGTGTTCTGAGTGGTTGCTAATGGGTTGCTAAGGTGGACTGAATGGTTCATAAGAGATTTCTAGGGTGTTCTGAGTAGTTCTTATGAGATTACTAGAGCTTTGAGGTTGCTAGAGTGTTCTGAGAGGTTGCTAAGGTGTTGCTAAGGTGTTTCTAGGGTGTTGTTTGTGTTTGATAAGGGGTTTATCAGATGTTCTTAGAGGCTGATAAGAGGTTACTATGAGGCTACTAGAGCTTTGTGGTTGCTAGGATGTTCTGAATGGTTTTTAGAAAAGTTGCTAGGGTGTTTAGGTGGCTGCTAATGGGTTGCTAGGGTGTTCTGCGTTGTTGATAATGGTATGCTAAGGTGGACTGTATGGTTTATAAGAGATTGCTAGGGGGTTCTGAGTAGTTCTTATGAGATTACTAGGGCTTTGAGGTTGCTAGGGTGTTCTGAATGATTGTTATAAAAGTTGCTAGGGTGTTTTGGTGGTTGCTAAGTGGTTGCTAGCGTGTTCTGAGTGGTTGATAATGGGTTGCTAAGGTGGACTGTATGGTTTATAAGAGATTGCTAGGGTGTTCTGAGTAGTTCTTATGAGATTACTAGGGCTTTGAGGTTGCTAGGGTGTTCTGAGAGGTTGCTAAGGTGTTGCTTAGGTGTTTCTAGGGTGTTGTTTGTGTTTGATAAGGGGTTTCTAAGATGTTCTTAGAGGCTGATAAGAGGTTACTATGAGGCTACTAGAGCTTTGTGGTTGCTAGGATGTTCTGAATGTTTTTTAGAAAAGTTGCTAGGGTGTTTAGGTGGCTGCTAATGGGTTGCTAGGGTGTTCTGAGTTGTTGATAATGGGTTGCTAAGGTGGACTGAATGGTTTATAAGAGATTGCTAGGGGGTTCTGAGTAGTTCTTATGAGATTACTAGGGCTTTGAGGTTGCTAGGGTGTTCTGAATGATTGTTATAAAAGTTGCTAGGGTGTTTAGGTGGTTGCTAAGTGGTTGCTAGCGTGTTCTGAGTGGTTGATAATGGGTTGCTAAGGTGGACTGAATGGTTTATAAGAGATTGTTAGGGTGTTCTGAGTAGTTCTTATGAGATTACTAGAGCTTTGAGGTTGCTAGGGTGTTCTGAGAGGTTGCTAAGGTGTTGCTAAGGTGTTTCTAGGGTGTTGTTTGTGTTTGATAAGGGGTTTCTAAGATGTTCTTAGAGGCTGATAAGAGGTTACTATAAGGCTACTAGAGCTTTGTGGTTGCTAGGATGTTCTGAATGGTTTTTAGAAAAGTTGCTAGGGTGTTTAGGTGGCTGCTAATGGGTTGCTAGGGTGTTCTGAGTTGTTGATAATGGGTTGCTAAGGTGGACTGAATGGTTTATAAGAGATTGCTAGGGGGTTCTGAGTAGTTCTTATGAGATTACTAGGGCTTTGAGGTTGCTAGGGTGTTCTGAGAGGTTGCTAAGGTGTTGCTTAGGTGTTTCTAGGGTGTTGTTTGTGTTTGATAAGGGGTTTCTAAGATGTTCTTAGAGGCTGATAAGAGGTTACTATGAGGCTACTAGAGCTTTGTGGTTGCTAGGATGTTCTGAATGGTTTTTAGAAAAGTTGCTAGGGTGTTTAGGTGGCTGCTAATGGGTTGCTAGGGTGTTCTGAGTTGTTGATAATGGGTTGCTAAGGTGGACTGAATGGTTTATAAGAGATTGCTGGGGGTTCTGAGTAGTTCTTATGAGATTACTAGGGCTTTGAGGTTGCTAGGGTGTTCTGAATGATTGTTATATAAGTTGCTAGGGTGTTTAGGTGGTTGCTAAGTGGTTGCTAGCGTGTTCTGAGTGGTTGATAATGGGTTGCTAAGGTGGACTGAATGGTTTATAAGAGATTGCTAGGGTCTTCCGAGTAGTTCTTATGAGATTACTAGGGCTTTGAGGTTGCTAGGGTGTTCTGAATGATTGTTATAAAAGTTGCTAGGGTGATTAGGTGGTTGCTAGCGTGTTCTGAGTGGTTGATAATGGGTTGCTAAGGTGGACTGAATGGTTTATAAGAGATTGCTAGGGTGTTCTGAGTAGTTCTTATGAGATTACTAGAGCTTTGAGGTTGCTAGAGTGTTCTGAGAGGTTGCTAAGGTGTTGCTAAGGTGTTTCTAGGGTGTTGTTTGTGTTTGATAAGGGGTTTATCAGATGTTCTTAGAGGCTGATAAGAGGTTACTATGAGGCTACTAGAGCTTTGTGGTTGCTAGGATGTTCTGAATGGTTTTTAGAAAAGTTGCTAGGGTGTTTAGGTGGCTGCTAATGGGTTACTAGGGTGTTCTGCGTTGTTGATAATGGTATGCTAAGGTGGACTGAATGGTTTATAAGAGATTGCTAGGGGGTTCTGAGTAGTTCTTATGAGATTACTAGGGCTTTGAGGTTGCTAGGGTGTTCTGAATGATTGTTATAAAAGTTGCTAGGGTGTTTAGGTGGTTGCTAAGTGGTTGCTAGCGTGTTCTGAGTGGTTGATAATGGGTTGCTAAGGTGGACTGTATGGTTTATAAGAGATTGCTAGGGTGTTCTGAGTAGTTCTTATGAGATTACTAGGGCTTTGAGGTTGCTAGGGTGTTCTGAGAGGTTACTAAGGTGTTGCTTAGGTGTTTTTCTAGGGTGTTGTTTGTGTTTGATAAGGGGTTTCTAAGATGTTCTTAGAGGCTGATAAGAGGTTACTATGAGGCTACTAGAGCTTTGTGGTTGCTAGGATGTTCTGAATGTTTTTTAGAAAAGTTGCTAGGGTGTTTAGGTGGCTGCTAATGGGTTGCTAGGGTGTTCTGAGTTGTTGATAATGGGTTGCTAAGGTGGACTGTATGGTTTATAAGAGATTGCTAGGGTGTTCTGAGTAGTTCTTATGAGATTACTAGGGCTTTGAGGTTGCTAGGGGTGTTCTGAGAGGTTGCTAAGGTGTTGCTAAGGTGTTTCTATGGCATTCTTTGTGTTTGATAAGGGGTTTCTAAGTTCTGAGAGGCTGATAAGAGGTTACTATGAGGCTACTGTTCTGAGTGGTTTCTACTCTTCCTGTCTGGTGTGAACGAAGACTCAGGAAGCTGAAGTTTGTTAACTGTAACTCTGAGCAGTAATAATAGCACCCCTAATAACAGAGTGGATATAATGCCTCAGTTTCTCACTTCTTTCCCCACATCAGCGCAGAGGCGGAGGGTTAATTGTATCTAAGAATACTTTTGGCTGTTTGACTGTTGTAATTTGTCTCTGAGTTTGTCTCTTTCTCACGTTCTTCTTCTCTCTCACTACTAACTCCACTATTTGTACCTGGATAAAGTGCAAAGTGCAAATGCATTAAGTTCATCGCTACCTTCCCCGAGAAACGTGTTAGTCTTTAGCATTTATGGAAATCATTTTTATTCCCACAGCACCTCTTGACTCAGAGGTACATTTGTAATATGGCTCTATTTTCCACGAGGACGGCTCCATACTGTTCACAGATAATATTTGGCCCATGCACGAGCCGTGATGGATGACGTCTAGTTAGAGTTTCACCAGAGTGCACTGTGCTCTCCAGCAGTAGCTGGATTTTTTACTTCATTAAATTTTTCATCATGCTCTCATTATCGGATGGCTATGTAAGATCATTAGCCTCAAACGCGCATGTTATACATCTATTAATGAAGCCATCTAGCTTATTAATAGCCATAGAAATAAATGCATCATTTGTTTAGCGGTTATTGCTGGGTGTGTTTGCATCTGATAGATTGAAGGAGCTGTGCTCTTTTTTTCTTTAGCATGAGCATCCCATCATGCTTCTGACAAGCTGCTCGCTTCATTAAAAGCACAACTGCGGAAAGCCACGCGTCTCGGCGAAGCTTGTCTCTAATAAGCACGTGTTTGTTTTTTCCAGTTAGATGTTGTTCAGGCCTCTGTGTCTCGCTAAGGGAAGCCGGACAATTAGTATAAAGAAGAAGAATCACAGTTCAACCCTTCAACCGGCAATTAAAGTGGAGACAAGAGAGGAGCTCATCCTCGTGTGTGTTTTAATTGGAGCGGCGTGTCATGTACGCACACACACTCCCATCAATGCTCAATTAGTCTCAGCCAATCGGTGGCCCAATTAAGTCTCTCCGTGACTCTGTCACCCGCGTGTGTACGTGTGATTAATCGGGACTCATCTTCCAATTAGTGCAACAGTAATATGTGCTGATGAACACAGGGTGATGACAGAGAGACCAAGATTTCTCTCTCTCGGATAATGTGTGAGAGAAAAGGTGCAGAACAACAGCGAGGGAACATGGAGGTTAATGTTAATATGTGTGTGTGTGTGTGTGTGAGATCTGTGATAGACAAAGTCGAGTGTGACATAAACTGTAATAGTTTCAGTTTTTTGGTATGCATTCATATTGTCAAAGGCTTGTTGCAAAGCAAGATAAGGCACTGTAAATTAAAAACAAAAGAAAACTGTAAATGACAAATGCTGATTTTTTTATTAACCATATGATAATTCATACTCAGAAAGTAGAATGGAAATTACATTTATTACAAGTTGATTAGTTAAAAAAAATGTTGAAAATGCACCTGCAGACTATTTTTTCCCAGTTATGTATTTGGTCACTCATTCTCATGAACCTAATCTCGTGTCTCGTCTCTCGAGTTACTGTAAGTGTCAATGTTAATGATAATCAAACAACAAAAGATGAGGAGAAAATCACTCCCTGCTCTTGACAGAATAGCATTTGTAGCTTTTATAAGAATAAGGCCTGTAAAACCTTCACATTTTAACACTTGTTTTACCTGATTTATTTATTTATTGTCTTTCAATAAGGTCTGTAAAACCATCAAACTCAAGACTTTTTAAACTTTTCATTTATTTGTTTATTGCTTGTTTGTTTGTTAGTATGGCTCATAAAACCTTAAAGTATAAAGTTTTATTTTATTTTATTTTATTTTATTTTATTTTATTTTATTTTATTTTATTTTATTTTATTTTATTTTATTTTGTTTGGTTGTGAAGTCAACATTCATTAAATTTAAAACTATTTAATTTAATTTAATTTAATTTTTTTATTTTATTTTATTTTATTTTATTTTATTTTATTTTATTTTTTAAGTTGTAAGTTTATAAGTAAGCCAACATCCACATTTTTTTTTTTTTTTACCCTTTTTGGGGTTATATGAATTTGTTAGAATTTCTGTTGGTTTTAATTCTAGTTCCAGTTCTCACAGCATGGCTCTCTCTCTGACCATGGCTCTCTCAGTTAAGTGTCCAGCTGGAGCAGGTCTGGCTTCGCCTGCAGATGATAAGAGTGTCTTCTCACGCTCTCCTGCTCAATGACTCGAGGAAGGTGTCATTTCTCAGATTGTTCCCGGCGGCTCGGCGTCAGTCTGCGGAGGAGAATAGAATGTTTGAAGCAGACTGTTCAATTAGGCGCGTGCTGCTGTGAAATTGCCTCCAAACGATAAGCCTTTATTATATCTCGCCTCGAGCCGTGCATCAAATGCAAACAAAAGATGTGTACGGGCTTCTCTCCTACGATCACACTGATGCTCCTGCTGTTCAGGAGCCTGTATTAGTAGCAGTGTTCATTTTGTCAGGGGTTTTTTATGTCCTGTTTATATCTGATCATATTTAGCCAACCTGTCCTGTTTTTAAAAGTCTGGGAATCTGAGTCTAGTTTTAGTCATGCTGCATAATGGAATAATTTATTGCACTTTCACCTATAAGCACAAATCCAGAGATTGTCAACTCATACACATGCTTTATTTAACTGCATCTAGTTTCCTGATTAATTATGTTGACAGAAATATAAACACGCTCTCTACATCACAAGAACTGGTAAAACTCTAAAATCTAATGTGAATTCCAAATGATTTTCCTGTCTTTCTCTTAGCTCTTTCCCCACCACTGATAGAACTGACTGACTGACTGAATTTTTTAAAATTAATTAAAAAAAATTGCTTGTTTTTTACTAAGCTTATCCACATTCACAAGTCCATAAAAAAAGAATGCATGAAGCTAGAATAAAACGGGTGTTTTGTTTAAAAACAGAGACTCTGTTCTTTGTTTCGACATATTGCATGTTCAGATATCCATAAAAAAAAAAAAAAAACTTTTATGAAAATTATCAAAATGTTGGCAACTTAAAAAAAAATGCTGTCAGAGAAAGAGTTAAAATGACAACAAAAAGTCTTTAGATTGTGGCAGCATTTATTCAGATGATAAAATGAAGAAGGGGGATTTAAACTCTAGATATCTGGCAACCCAAGCATAAAAACTCCTGACTTCTTTATTCTCTTTTAAGTTAAAATTTTGGATATAGAGAGTTTTTATTTTTTAAATAAATTTTAGTCTGGTCTTTTTTGGGGTTTGAGTGCCACACAGAGTGACCAGCCACAGTTCATGTGATTTATGTGCAGTTTATATGTGTGTGTGTGTGTGGGTGTGTGTGTGTGTTCACTGCTGTGTGTGTGTGTGTGAGTATGGGTCACCATACTTGGCTGAATGTCACATCACTTTCACTTTATTTACGTACATACAATAAATATGTATCTCTGTGTAATTTACAGATAAAAAATGTAGTCTGAAAAAGCATTTGAAGCTGTTTTGAACTTATTTAACATTTATTTGTATTTGGTCTGCAGTGTTGTGTGTGTAGAGTTGAGTGTGTGTGTGTGTGTCTGATCTCTTTATTAGTGTGTTGCTGATATCAGCACCTCTGCCATCGCAGTCGCTTCATCTGACAATGAAAAATATCCTTCCTTAAGGCGAATGCTGAAACACAGCCTGTGTGTGTGTGTGTGTGTGTGTGTGAGCGTGTGTGTGTGTGTGCACAGTTTCCACACAAATATTGTGCAGCACAACTGTTCTCAACATTGATAATAATCGGTTTCTTGAGCAGTAAATCATCATATTTTCATGATTTCTGAAGATCATGTGACACTGAAGACTGGAGGAATGATGCTGAAAATACAGCGGAGCATCACAGAAATACATTACACTTTAACACAGATTCACACAGAAAACAGTTGTTTGAAATTGTAATATTATTTCACATTTTTACTGCATTTTTGAAAAGCAGACAGACTTTCAAAAACATCAACTTTTGAACAATAGTCTAATTATACAGACATCTTCTGATGCAGGAAACCAAATGCGTTCTGATTGTCATGACAACAGCAAAGCTTCACGCAGGGTGAGAAGGAGGATATTTTAATACGTGCATTGCATTTTTACACAAAATATGGAGGTGATTGTAAAATGGAGAGAAGACATATTCACAGGTTTGCTCATATACTGTATTCATAGTGTGCCTTACAGTAGCTCTGATGCTCTGAGTATGATCCAAGTAGATTCTGTTCATTTTAAGACACGTCGTGTGAAGTCACTGTAAAACTGAATGTGAAGTGTGTGTTTGAAATCATCTCTCCACTTTCTGATCAGCGCAGAACCAATCTCAGCCGCTGGAGTGCAACCGTGTGGAAAGACGAGTGTGTTTTGTCTTTCATCACTCACGGTGAGACGCAGAATGAAGGAATCTGTCTGTCGTCTCGTTTGAGTGATTCGCTAAAAAGAAAGCCGAGCGTCATGCTGACCATCTATTCTTCTACGGCTTTCCATTTCAGACTCTGCTGGTGTGAGATTCAGATCAATCTCATCTCATCTGACGCTTACACACTGCAGTATGTTGTGTATTTATCTGATCAGTCCTGGTTTAACAGTCTCAGAAAGACTTTACCATGTTTCACCCCAAAATCTAAATCACGGCTATATCGATTTTGCTTTTAAAGTTGAATTTAGATTTAGTTTTTTTGTTAGTTTTTTACATGAGATTCACCTGCACACTATACCATTCTGTAATGCTTACAGTATTTATTTATGACTCAATAAAGTATTTTAACAGCAATTTTACCATTTTTTTGTTTTATTTAAACTTGAATAAATGTTAAATAAAAAAAAGACTCCTGTAGAATAGGCTTGAATTTCTTTATGCACATTTTTGTTGTTGTTCTTGACAGGTTAAGTTGCATTCACTTGCACATTTATTTGATTAAAAATACAGAAAAAAATCAGTAATCTTGCAAAATGTTATTACAATATTAAATAATGCTTTCTATTTTAATATCCTTTAAAATATAATTTATTTCTGTGATGCTCCGCTGTATTTCCATCATCATTCTCCAGTCTTTCATGTCACATGATCATCAGAAATCATCTAATATACTAATTTATGATTAGAATTAACAAAGTTGTGCTACTTTTGATTTAAGTTAATTTTGTATTATTTGTGTTTTTATTTTCGAAATAATTTTATTTTGTATTTTGGGGGTAAAATGCCCTTGTTTTTGGAGATTCACCCAGACAGACATTGTTTTTTAGATCAATACACATGCACATATTTTCTGATTTCTCCTCATGTGACTGTAAACACACACAAATGTCATCCAAACTTCATTCTCTCCCTTCATCCCTTTCTCAATAATTCCCTTGATTTCCTTCTCCTTATTTCTGCTGGGATGGAATTCTGTTCCATCACACATCATTAGTCTTCCAGCATACAGTGTGTGTGTGTGTGTGTGTGTGTGTGTGTGTGTGTGTGTGTGTGTGTGTGTGTGTGTGTGTGTGTGTGTGTGAGAGGGATGTGACTAGTGCTGTCTGCCGTAGTAAAGGTGTATAATGAATAAAAGATGGGTCGGTTCTTGACTGACTGACACATGGTAAAACTACTGTAGACTAGTCCTATAGCATGACAGCAGGCGATTTACAGGTCTACCGTCCATCATTAAGTACACACACACACACACACACACACACACACACACACACACACACTTCTTTTCAGTCTTTTCAACAAGGTCCGGGTTTCCCAGAATGCGGTTTGTGAGCGGATGAAAAGCTACTGATTAATGAATATTGTTATAATTATTTAGTCAATAATAATTCATGATTAAATGTATTTTATAATATAAATTTATTTAGAAATGTATTTAGAAACCCTAAACAGAAAAAAATATTTTTTTTATTGTTATTAAAATATGAAAAATATATATATATTATAGAAAGTGAAAGTGGTTATATATATATATATATATATATATATATATATATATACTGTATATATGTCACGCTCAGAGGGAAGAAAGAGAGAGATGTAAATGAACTTAGAGATGTATTTAATAATAAAGGATAAACTCAAAACAGAAAGGTTTCATTCAGAACATAACTCACATCATAAGAAATAATGCAAAAGCAAACATAAAACAGGAACAAACTTAACTTGTAGACAGACAGAACGGCGGGAAGACTGGTAGATAATACTGTGGTAGAAGAGAGTAGTTTGAGTCCAGTGTCTAACGAGTAGATCTGACAGTGTTCTGATGAAAGTGCTGTGTATATATGGAGGTGCGTTGATGAGGAGCGGCAGGTGCAGGTGATCAGAAGGAGTGTGATTGGGAACGAGTGGGCGTGGTGATGGAACCTGACGGTCTGGATGTGTTGCTGACAATATAATGTAAAATATTGTATATAATATTTAATTAACCTATATTGCATATTATATAAAAATGTGTAATAATATTTTTCATTTTTACATCTAAAAAAAGTGTGCCATTAGAACAGTTAAAATACCTAATGAAAATTATAACCCTAACCCTTATATATAATATACTACAAGAAATAATTTTGAAAAAGCTTGTGAATCCCTGAACTAGATGAATGTGAGTCAGCAGGGGTTTAATTCATGAGCAGTTGATTATAAATGCCTTATTGTGATTTATTAGCAGTGTTGGTATTGTTGTGGGCGTTTCTGCTTCTGGTTTCCTATTGGTTGTCATGGCTGCATCTCATTACTGCTCATTTGCATAAGTTGAACTTTTCTTCTTCTTTTAGCTGCAGATCTCTGTGAGTGTGTTTCTACACACACACATGTTTTGTTCACATTTGTTCTTGCAGCAGCATCACATTGTGTCTGATTAGTCCAAATGTCCCTATAGAAAGAGTCAAATGAAGCTGATTAGAATAGATCCTGCGTGACTCGCTAAAAGGACATGAAATGTGACAGTAAATCAAAGCAGTCACTTTCTCTTTCTCTTTTAAGCGCCGTCTCCTGCTCCTGTGTTACTTTCTATTAAACGTCTGCTTGTCACGAGAAACGGATGAGAGATGCTGAACGGAGAGATGAAGACAGAGTGAACAACAGAGATAGAGCACATTCAACTCGGATGAAAGAGTTTGTGGTTCCTTCTGCTCTCCAAGGCTGCATTTATTTGATCAAAAATACAATAAAAATTGTGAAATATTATTAGTATCTAAATCAGCTGTTTTCTGTGTGAATCTGTGTTAAAGTGTAGTTTATTTCTGTGATGCTCCGCTGTATTTTCAGCATCATT
>NC_081764.1:542506-550006 GCF_963082965.1 Carassius carassius
AGTTACCCATTTAAATCCAAGAACTAAGGGGAGTTCTGGTAACTGGATGAGGAAAAACTATTAGTTCCTTGTGACCCCCAATTTCAAACTGAATAAACGAAGTGCAGTGACTAACCTGTCCCGACCCCAGAGGTCTGCCATCAAGAGCCGTGATGGTAAGAGGTTTCTGGAGGAGCATGGATGGAATGCCCAAACATCTGGCTACATCTAGGTCCATAAAGTTCCCAGCAACCCCAGAGTCGATGAAAGCACCAAGCTGGTGATTCTTGTTGTTGTAGAAGATGGTGGCTTGGGAAGTAACTCCAGAGGTTGTAGAATGAGGGAAGATATCTACTCTCGTTCCAGTTCCCCCTTTCCTGGATGAAAATTGTCTTTTCCCGACAATTCAGGACAGTTGGATCGGAAATGGCCAGACTTTCCACAGTACAGACAGCGTCGCTCCCTCATCCGTCGATCCCTTTCTGTCTGGGTTAATCTGGTTCGACCCAGCTGCATGGGTTCCTCCAGATCACTGGGTTTGCGAGTGGTTCAGAAGTATTGGAGAATTCCTGAAGATGATACACACTGGTCTCCCAACGTCATTCCTGTTGACGATGATCACTTCGGATAGTCACCTCAATTAAGGATTCCAAATCCGGCGAAGGGACTCTAAAAGCTAACTCATCCTTGAGTTCCTGAGACAAGGCCTGGTGGAATGTGGCCCTTAAAGCTCGCTGGTCCCAACCACTCTCTGAAGCTAGGGTACGAAACTCAACGGCAAACTCCACCACACTTCGAGTGCCTTGAGAGAGTCGAAGCAAACAGTAGTCCACATCACCTGTGCTGGCTGGATGGTGGAAGACTTTCTTCATTTCAGCAATGAAGCTGTCACTGTTTGCAGTGAGTGGTCCCTGTTGGTCACACAAAGCCGAGGCCCAGTCCAAAGCCTTGCCAGAAGGGTAATGATGTATGCAACCTTGCTGCTGTCTGTGGGGAAGCTGCCAGGTTGTAACTGAAATACTAGGGTGCATTGAGTGACAAACCCACGACACTCCTCGGGACTGCCATCAAATCGTTCTGGTGCTGGTAATTTGGGTTCTGACAGGGCAGCTACCACTGCTTGAGAAGGATTACCATGTGATGTGATGTGATGAATAGACTGGATTCTGAAGATTTAAACATTGAAGAATCTTGGTAAGGATCTGCTCATGTTGCTGAATGGCAGCAACTTGCCCTGATATGGCAGGATTCATGTTTTGTGGTTCAGTCTTGCTGTAACGGGGCTGTTCTAGGTGGGGATTGAACCCGGGTCTGTTGCGTTCAAAGTCACTGAATTAATGGATTGAGCTAACTCCCCATTAAATGAATCCAAGAGCAGGGATGATCAAACAGCAAGGAGTCATGGATCTTAAACAAAAGACAATCTTTACTAATAAAAGGTGCAACAAAACAAGAGAAGCCAAGCTTCTAAGAAACAGTACAAAATAGACACAAGGGTCCAAAGACTTAAACTTAAACTTTATCAGACTTAGCTTGCAACAGGTAACATAGGTTCAAGACTGAACAATAAGGCATGACACAAACACACTTAAATAGGGTAAGATACAGGTGTGATACATCAGGCATAATGAGTGGTAGTGTTCAGCAGGAGTCTGGTGAGAGGCGCCACCTGCCGACCAGGGGTAAAATAGCAGTCCAGGTAAGGGTTCCTTACAGTCATTTTTCTCAAAATGTATTACAGTATATAGTTCTCTGAAATAGCTCAAAGATACATCTCATGAACCTTCAATTGGAAAGCATATATAGACAGAGGACAACTCAAGAGTTACAAATTCTGACAGAGGATTTTCTCATTTTTATTTTTGTCTTTGTGCACATACTTTTTTTCTTTTCTATTTTACAATGACAGTGTAATATGTGTTTTTTTTTGTGTGTGTGTGTGTGTGTCTGTGTGAGTCTGTGTGTGTGTTTAAACCTGTGTTTGTGACTATGTTTTTGGCCCCGTGTGGAGTCAGGGATGAGGAGCACAAGTCAAGTGTCTGAATGAGATTCGCTGGAGATGATGGTGATGCTCTCCACAGGGAGCGGCAGAGAGAGAGAGAGAGAGAGAGAGAGAGAGAGACAGAGAGAGACAGACAGAGAGAGAGAGAGAGAGAGAGAGAGAGAGAGAGAGAGTGAGAGAGACAGAGAGACTCTCTCTGTGTCTCTGTCTCTCTATCTCTCTCTGTCTCCGTCACTTCCGGTGCGAGCGTGAGTGTGCAGAGTGTGTGGGTGAGAGTTGTTCGGTGAGAGTGAGTTTCTTTTCCTTTTTTCAAAGCTATTTTCGCTTCTGTCTGCCAGAGCTTTACCTTAGGGTTGCGTGAGGTGTTCAGGAAGCGCGGTCTTTGAGTTATGAGCGGCTTTCTCGCCGTGGAATCAAGATCGCGCCGGTAATGAATTGCTCAGTTGAAGACTGAAGTTAAGCGGTCGGACAGATTGTTGGACACGACAGTACAGTCGTGGCCAAAAGTTTTGAGAATTACATAAATATTTGTTTTCAAAAAGTTTGCTGCTAAACTGCTTTTAGATCTTTGTTTCAGTTGTTTCTGTGATGTACTGAAATATAATTACAAGCACTTCATACGTTTCAAAGGCTTTTATCGACAATTACATGACATTTATGCAAAGAGTCAGTATTTGCAGTGTTGGCCCTTCTTTTTCAGGACCTCTGCAATTCGACTGGGCATGCTCTCAATCAACTTCTGGGCCAAATCCTGACTGATAGCAACCCATTCTTTCATAATCACTTCTTGGAGTTTGGAGACATTTAAACAGAAATGATAAACAATATACATGGTTGCATACTCTGGAGAATTTTATCTCTTTGGCTAGATTAGATAGGCTCTACTGTTTAAACATCATTTCAATATTGTCAAAAGCTGTGTAATTAGTCCTTCTGGGTTTTCTGATCATGCTATTGTTATTTGTAAAGTGTTTATATCAAATATAAGGTCAAAGAGTGCCTATTGGCATTTTAATGTATTTTTGTTGAGTGATGCAAAGTTTAAAGAGATTTTTCGCTTTTTTGGCAGGAATTTAAATTAAAGAAAAAGTGTTTTACAAATTTAAAACAATGGTGGGATGTTGGAAATGTTGAAACCAAGTTATTATGTCAGCAGTATACTTTCAATGTCTCTAAAAATATCACACAAAAAATGAAAAAACTTGAAGAGGAAATTGTAGAGGTGCAAACAATATTGGAGTCCACTGGAGAACAAAATAGTGTTAGGTCACGCTACCAAAATTTAACACAAATGGATGCCCCATCCAAATTCTTTTTTAATTTGGAAAGAAAGAACGGCCAGAGTAGATACATTCACTCCTTGCGATCAGAGAACGGGCAAGAGCTTAAAGTGCTGTCTGAAATAAGACAAAGGGCTGTACGGTTCTATAAGGATCTGTATGGGAGTGAATATAAAGATGATGAGGAAATGTCTTCCAGTTTTTATCAAGGTTTACTGAAGCTTCCAAAGAAGTCAAAGGAGGCACTAGAAAAGCCCTTGTGTGCACGAGAGCTATGGAAAGCACTGCGGATTATGGAGAGTGGAAAAGCTCCAGGAATCGATGGGCTCCCAATTGAGTTTTATAAAGCCTTTTGGGAGGTGTTGGGTGAGGATATTTTGGATGTTCTCAATGAGAGCATAGCTGAAGGTCTTTTACCAATGAGCTGTAGGAGAGCTGTGATCACTCTCCTACCCAAGAAAGGTGACCTTCAGGAAATGAAGAACTGGAGACCAGTAAACTTGTTGTGCTCCGATCTGAAATCTTTTTCTAAAACTCTGGCAAATAGATTAAGAGAAGTGATGGGGGACATTATACATCCGGACCAGACGTATTGTGTGCCTGGTAGGTCTATTTCTGATAACATATTTCTTGTTCGAGATGTAATGGAGGTTGCTGGCCTTTTGGGCATTAATTTAGGACTCATCTCCATTGATCAAGAAAAAGCTTTCGATAGGGTTGAGCACCAATATCTTTGGAACACCCTTGAAGTTTTTGGTTGTGGCCCAGGTTTTATTGGAGTAATCAAAGTGTTATATAAAGACATTGAAAGTATGCTAAAAATTAATGGTGGTTTGTCCGCCCCTTTTAGTGTTAACAGGGGCATCAGACAAGGTTGTGCACTCTCTGGAATGCTGTACTCCTTAGCAATCGAACCATTATTAAACAAATTACGGTCTAATATAGAAGGTTTACTGTTACCCAATGTTAATCTGCAACACCAGATATCAGCTTATGCTGATGACGTAATGATAATGGTCAATGGGCAGAATGACATAAATACTCTGGTAAAAATAATTCAAGAGTTTGGAAATGTATCTGCTGCTAATATAAATTGGAGTAAGAGTGATGCCTTAATTGTTGGAAAATGGGAGAAGGGGCCATCTTTATTACCTGGTGGGTTAGCTTGGAACAAAGGAGGTCTTAAATATCTAGGTGTGTTTATTGGAGATGCTGTCACACAAGAAAAGAACTGGTTTGGGGTGGTTGAAAAAATAGAGGGTAGGTTAAAAAAATGGAAGTGGATTCATCCACAACTTTCTTTTAGAGGACGTGTTTTAATAATTAACAACTTGGCTGCTTCAACATTGTGGCACAGGTTGGTATGTGTAGACCCTCCTTCCGGTCTGCTTTCAAGATTACAAGCAATGCTGGTAGACTTTTTTTTTTGGGATCGGCTTCTCTGGGTCCCTCAAAGCATACTTTTCTTGCCTGTGGAAGAAGGAGGTCAAGGTCTGGTGCATCTGTTCAGTAGACTTGCAACTTTTCGCCTGCAGTTTATCCAGAGACTGCTAACTGGGCCTGAAGATCTAGTCTGGAGGAAAGTGGCTCAGAATATATTACAGAGGATTGATGGACTTGGACTTGACAGGACTCTGGTATTTACGGATCACAAACAACTGAATTTCAAAGGACTTCCTTCTTTTTATCATGGATTATTTAAAATGTGGGGACTTTTCAGTCTTATCAGGGTTTGTAAAACAGAGTCATTGTTTTGGTTACTTGAGGAGCCTTTGGTTAAAGGATCTCGTTTTGACTTGTCAAATGAGTGAAAAAAAACTTTGCTGATGGAAGTTTGATTCCAGATATAAAAGATCCTTTTCCCAAAGTTGCCATTTCTCTTGATATGGGAGGTATGTCTAGCATACTGCTAGATATAGAAGGTCTAAAAGATCTGGATCTGAGTTTAGCTGAAGGAAAAGAGCTGTATAGGTATTTTGTTAAAATTTTGAATAAAGGGGCATTATACCAGAAAAAAGATACTATTTGGTTTACGAGAGGAAGACAAGCCGGTCTGGAGGGTGCTATACAAACCAGCATTGAATAAGCAGTCTATAGCGGTGAACGCCTTTGTCTCTGTTATTAACTCAGATGTTGTTGATAAATGTGTGTTTTGTGGGATAAGAGAGACTGCTTTACAGAATGTTTTCGATTGGGACCGATCTTTGCCTTGTTAAGGGGCTTATTTTTAAGATTTCAGGAAAACTTCTCACCTAATGCCTTTATTTTAGGATTGAGATATTGTCAAAAGCAGAGAATAAAGTGGCAGCTGATCAACTTTATTGTTGGACAACCAAAATTTGCAATATATGTCACAAGGAGAAACAGAATTGAAAACAGACCAAATCAAGATGCTGTAACTCTCTTTAAAGCTTTTTACAGTTTTTTTTCAGTCGCTAACAAGCGTTTGTCCAAGCAGTTGTCATATTTTCAAAACTCTAAACACAATTAGCACAGCATCGGTCTATTGTGGCCATACCATTCACACATTTCATGTCGTTTTCACACAATATGGAGTCACTGAACACATTTCCACAATGCTTACATTTTCTTAACAGACAAGCTATACCTCCCAACAAAATTATGGATTGTTTTTGTAGTATTTACGAATGTTAACACACAACATCCCACAATAGCAAAAACAATATTCCAAACCTTAGATACAGTATAAAAACCTCTGCTTCTGCAATGATATCAGTTCAGAAACAATATATCTTAGGTGATATATATCTTAGCAGTCCAATTTGAGGCGGTCAACGGTGGCCTCCATTATACGCATCTTTCAACAAACCAACAGGTAAGTATTGCATTTTACATGGATTGTTTCTGTTCTCACTTGACATGTCAATAAGGTCATACGGTAATGCATATGTTGAACTTTTTGTCCCTCTAAAGAATGCAACGTCTTCCACCCTCTGGGGGAAGAGGAAAGCTCCTAAATAATGATCAAGAGCTTGCCATTGTAGAAATGGTTGTTGCAAATAATGCAATAAAACTGAGATATTTGACAATATCGATAGCATCAGCCTCTCAACGATTACGCGGACATTGTCCAAACACAGAGTGCGGATGAAGCAGCTCTACACTGTTCCCTTTGAGAGGAACAGTGAGAGAGTCAAGGAGCTACGACGACAATATGTCCAGGTATAGTGTATATTCAATTCAATGTCCAGTTCTATAAGCTTTGCACTTTGCAAGTAGGTAACCTTTACAGTAATAGGTTACAGTACAGTATGGTATATAGTAATGACATGATTTACATAAACTTTGTTTCAGAGAGTTATGGAATTGGAGGCCAACCAGGCCCCTCATGAAGTCATTTACATAGATGAGGCAGGATTCAATCTGTCCAAAAGGCGTCGACGTGGACGAAATATAATTGGAAAAAGGGCCACAGTTGATGTGCCAGGACAGAGAGGGGCAAACATTACCATGTGTGCAGCAATGGCAAATGCAGGATTACTCCTTCAGAGATGTCAGGTTGGACCCTATAATACCGAGCGCCTCCTTGCCTTTCTCAATGATCTCCACCAGCGCCTGGTACCAGAGCAGGATCAGGAGGGTGAAAACATGAGGACCTTTGTAGTTACCTGGGACAATGTTGCTTTCCATCATTCGCAAGCAATAACAGTATGGTTTGAAGTCCACCCAAGACTGGTAAGTCTCTTCCTTCCACCCTATTCACCTTTCCTCAAGCCCATAGAGGAGTTCTTTTCTGCATGGAGGTGGAAGGTTTATGACCATCAGCCACATGACCAGATGTCCCTCCTTTAAGCCATGGATGCTGGCTGCAGGGACATCACAGTTCAAGATTGCCAAGGGTGGATCCGACATACCAAGCGGTTTTATCCCAGGTGCATCGCCTTGGATAATATCAGATGTGATGTTGATGAAAACGTGGCCTAACCCTGAAGATCGCAGGGATTAGATGCAGTAATTTTGTGCCTGGGTTTTTTTTTTTCTTTTTATCTGGGCTTGTTGCTGTTGTTTTTTTGTTCAGAATGCTCTTATGTGTTTCATGGATATTTTGTTCACTGTAAGCAATACTGTAAAACCTTTTCTGTTCTATCAAACCTTTGTTTTTACTGTACCTCCTGCAGTAAACAGTAAAGGGAAAAACTTGCTTTTTACTGGAATGCTTTTGAATGTGAACATTACTGTACATTTGGATATACAGTACCTAACCAAGAAATTTAGTGT
>NC_081764.1:555006-562506 GCF_963082965.1 Carassius carassius
GTGGTGGATTGCTGTAAGTGAACAATGGATGGATGAACAATCTTAAGAAGTAGAATTCAATTTAAAGCTACTTTTTGATCCTAAAGCTCCTCCAGATGTTTTGTGCACTGTTCAGAGGAGAAAACAAGACTTAAGGTGCAAATACTGTTCTATAACAACAGATTGAAAAGTGTTGGCTTTATGTTTAAAAGGTGAAAACAAATGCACACTTGGTTGATTTATTGTATGCTCGTACAGTAAACATGGCGATCGGTTTATTGTGTCAGAAATGTTCTGTTTCTCAGTGTTTGTTTGATCGTATATTTGTCCAAACTTGTTCCTAGTTAAACACACCAGAGCCAGCGAATACTAGAAACATTCAGGCAGGTGTTGAGGAAAGCTGGAGCTGAACCCTGCAGGACTGAGTTTGGAGACCTCTGTTCTAGAATCATTTGCAGAGGGTGAAGTGAGAAGATGAGTGGATGTGTGAAAGATTGTGCTCATTTTTCCCGGGCATGTTCATTCATTTGTGCTAACGGTTCTCTGAGAAATAGAAAGCGTGTGCTTTAACACCACACCAAATTCACCTGCCAACTTCAATCCCGCTCGAACCGCGGGATCACAATGGAAATGAAACCAACGGAGCATTTATTTCCATGCTCCAAAAATATGTATCCCCCAGGGATACACTTCAAACAGGATGTTTAAAAGTTAAAACGGCAAATTATAATTAACTATAGTTTGCACTTACGAATTGCATAAATAATATTATGAGATTATTCTTTTAAAATAAACATTTTAGAACACAGAAATATGAAATGATAGAAAAAAACTAATAATAGAATGATACTTTTTTTTAAAAAAAGAGACAAGCGGCAAGCCAATGAGTCAGTGATTCATTCATTCAATCGATTCATTCAAAATAGCTGATTCATTCAGGAATGAAATATGAAACTGTTTTTTATTAATACATCAGTGAATCACTGATTTAATGCATTAAAAAAAACACCTGGTGCATCTGCCAGATGTCTGTTAAAGATTGCGAAACACTTGATAAATGTCTGTAAGATGTCAGTTTTACATGCATTCGAAATCATAAACATCTTAAAGACATCTTCTAAACGTCTATTTGACATCTATAGATGCATCAGCAAACTTTCTAAAAAACAGATCTTGTTGATGTAAATGCAGACGTCGAATAGTCGTCTCCGTGATAGTTAGTAACTTCATTGGGAAATGTTGTATGTGTGCTATCAGTGTTCAGAGATGCACAATATGGCTTTGTTTAGAAGCATATTGCAAAATAAAGCAAAAAGACAATATATTCTATTAATATTAACTAGTCCTAGAAAGTCTGTGCATATAATACCATGATCTATATCTGTTGCTGTACAGTAACAATAATTTAATTTTAACAGATGATGAGATCGGTGTTATGAATGTATAGGCTACAGTAAATTTACATGAAGCAGATGCAGTTTGCTGTTTAATAAAAATGATTTTAATGCTCATGAATTCATCTTGATGCACATACAGAAGCATTTGGGGCTTCAGTTTAGCATCGCCCC
The DNA here is from genome assembly GCF_963082965.1 of Carassius carassius. NCBI lineage: Eukaryota > Metazoa > Chordata > Actinopteri > Cypriniformes > Cyprinidae > Carassius > Carassius carassius. The sequence goes on from NC_081764.1 coordinate 556,554, forward strand.
TAGTTTCCATAAAGGCTCAGGAAATGTGGTACATTTGTGAAAGTGTGCAGTTTGGAGGATTTTCTGTCACCCTTGTAGTGTCCTCGACAGCTGTAGCGCGCGTATTGTAGTATGTTTTTGCATTTTGTCCTTTGAGATTTGTTTAGGTCATTATTATTTTCTCTCACTGTTATGTATAACATCCAAGCTGTGGTTTAATAGCAATCGAGATTGGGATGTTTTCGCAAGAGGGCGATGGAGGGCTTCACTGCTCTCCATCTGATGATGATGGGCAGAAACTTTGAGGCTTTTCTGTTCGTTATTAAAGATTGCTTTATTCCCCTGCCCAAGATGATGCATTCTGCTGACATGTACTGTAGCCTCAATCTGCCAGACAGATCTTTTCTGCTTGTGTTTGTGTGTAAGCGATCCTTTAATAACGATGTTGAATTTACAAAAAAATAATAAAAGTCATCTTTACTCCGAACCCAATAGGCACAGATTGCGCGTTTCATATTTTAACACCTATGAGACAAGATGCACTTTAAAGCCATTCAAAATTAATTCAAAATTCGCCTTTGGGAAGATTTGTTCATCTCTTTCATGCTATTTGTAATTCGCTTTCTTGCCATGTTTTAGGCGTCTTGAAAGAAGCACAACCGTACGCGTCGAATAGAATAACTAGGGGGAAACTTTTTTTTAGGGAATGCAAAATTCATTTTGGAATATGAGAAGCACGCTAACTTCTGGCACCGCATCGGAGCGACGATAAAAGACGCGCAGGAGATGGTTTGACCTGTTGGCGTTTAAAATCGATTTTCGCACGTTCAGCAGTAAAGAGAGAGAGAGAGAGAGAGAGAGAGAGAGAGAGAGAGAGACGCAAAGTCGACACTGGGCGTGCGCTTTCGAGTGAGAGAACGCAACACAGTTTCTTCTTTAAACAGCAGCCGGGTCTGGGATGAGGGCATTACGCGCGAGCGCCAGCTGACAGCACAAGTTTGCACCGTTCCCAAGCCAACTTTTCACCTGCGAACGGATTTGCACTTCACTAATGACAAGGACCTCGAGAGCTGAACCTGCTTGGTTGACCTAATCACTCCGAGTCAGTCCTCTCCTCTCGGATGTGTTCCGCTCGGTGATCTGCGTCCGGTATATGTTTGCTGTACGGGACTAGTGATCTCTCGACAGGTGCGATGAGGCTGCTCTGCTGGAGCCTTCTGCTGCTCATCCAGTGGATGCGAACACAGGTATGAAGCTCGTTTCTGAAATGCTTTCCAAATCAGAACTTGTTAAAGTAATTGCGCGTGATTGTGTTTGCACTGGTCTTTCATAAAATCACCATAACGCTGAAAAATCACGGTGTGATCTGTGGTGGTGCGCTCCTGAAATAGCCTACTCTTAAAAATCAGATTATAACTTTAATAAGCTAAGGATGCAATTTCTAGATATTCATATCTATAGTCTTGCTTATGAGTTCACGCACTGTATCTAAAGTGCATGCATGCGTGTTAGAGAAAATAGAGCTAGAGGTGTTGAGAAGTGAAGCAATTTTAAATTGATATCATATGCACATATTGGAAAAGGTTTTCTGTTCTTTGAGGTTTAACAGTGAGCAGTTACACCGACCCTCATCTTCTCCTGGCCTTGCAGTGGCCTGATACAGAATTTTATTTCACATTTATGCATCGTAAGAGAACCGTTTCCTTGCAGCTGTTTAGAAAAGACAGAATCCTGCTGCTGATAATAACATCAGAGCATTAATGTGACAGCTTTCCAAAGACTCTTTATGATGAAGTTTCATCATCGGATGTGATCAGAAACGAGTCTTTCTGACATCTCGCAGCTGTCTGGAGACTTAAGAAGCATTTTTATCTGGAAAAGGCTACGCTTTCCTGTTTATGACCCAGTTCATCATCACTTTTCATTGAACCATCACAGTTATTCACTGAGGATCAAATACACAATCAGCTGGATCATTTACACACACACTCAAGTGTATTTTAAGAACAAAAACGGCGAGTTTTAGGGATGGGCAAGTGCAGTTTATGAAAGCACACAGCATCTAATTGATGATCCCATTACTTTCCTCTGTAAGTGTGATCATGTCATAACGACCCAACAGTAAATCACAGTCATAAATCACAGTCGAATCTTTTATGCTTGCACGGGTCTGCTTTATTAATGCCTTTATTCTCATCTCATGTTTAGCCATCAAGATCCATGCCTCTCTGCTTTATAAGTGGAGTGATTATTAAAACATATATTACTTTAGCCTACATTTTCATGGCAATGCACATCGAGAGGCTGAGATCTACAGCGGTTCGCTCTTAAGCCCTTCTCTTGATGTTTGTTCCCAAAATGCAACTTGTGCATTTAAAATTGCACGTATTTTAGGCTGGTTTTGCGGGCCCATCACACGTCAGAAGGGTGCACAGCGGAACGGTGTGAAATGAATGCTGTCTTATCCTCTCCTAATAAATGGATCTAATTTACAAAGCTATATTCAAAAATATAAAATAAAAAAATAAATATGTTCTTCTCACCCTCCTGTTCAAACCCTGTGTTATCCATCATATTAATGATAAAAGCAAGCGTATTACTGACTCCAGCCAGAGTGGTGCTTTTATTTCTGAATTTAATGTCTCATCTTTGATGATTGATATGATAAGAGGATATTGTGCTTCGTGTTTTTCACCCTAGTCTATCAGAAGGCTTTATTTTGCCCTTTTATTTGATTGACAGCTGATGGAATCTGAATGTGATGATTAATGCATACTAAAGAACTCATGTGGTGTGATTTTGCATATGTGTGTTGCATATGATATTTTGTTTTGAAGAAATCTCCAAGGATGTTGGTGGTGTGTTTTGTGGTTTAGAGTTATTGGCTAATGATGTTGTGTCTGCTGATTGACAGTGTCTTGAGGTTAATGAATACAGTAAATAAACGGCTCTCACTTGACTGAAGGATGCAATTAAAGTGAATTATTGGGGAAGCCCTGCGCTCTGGTTTTCATATCGACGTGGCAGTGGATTTGTCTCACTTAAACCGTGTCCTAACCAGGCGACAAGTAATTCATCTGTTCGTGCTGAAAGCCAATGACTAATGTGTCATAGAGCGCAGAAGTGACCGCCAGTATTTTACCATTTACTTCAAACTGGGCACTTAAATTCTTTCATGAATAAATTAATATATATTTGACAAAAAATAAAACTAGCTATTATAAGGCAATTATTATAAGAATAATATATATAAAAAATTGTGCAATTACAAAAAATTAAATATTTACCTCTATACAGGTATTTTGAGAGTGTTGGGAGACGCGATGACGTCATTGCTGCGCTCTATATATGGTCATGTGGATGCAGATTATGGACCAATGAGAGCTGACTGTGGGCGGAGCCAATCATGTGAGGAGTGCAGGTTGTGACACTGAAAAAAAAAACTGAGTTTTGTTCTTGTATGTTGTCAGAGCTGGTTAGCGCTCAGTGTCAGTTCAGATGATTTAATCGTACAGCCTTTTTAAATATATATACCTTTTAGATTTTAAGCATGATTCCTCTACATCGCTTCAACTGTGATTCCTGGTGTTCATTACATTATTTATCACACATCTAGTTCATCAATAAATAAGACCAAGGCAAGTGATATCAATGGCCACGTTCTCAACAGCTCCCGGGGAAACATTTTTTAAAGATGTGAGTTTGAGTTAAAGGTGCAGAAATGAATAATGTCTGCGTTTACAAGCGTCTGCTTTCTTCATCAATTCTCCTTCAGCGTGAATATTTATAGTGTGAATATATAGCGTGCAATAATTGAAGGAATATATTTAATTCCTGTCGATTCAGTTAGTTGTTGCTTTGCAGTGACCCGTGCTGATATAATTCAAGCAGAGCGACTGATACATATATTTGATATAAAATATAATTATTGATTTTAAGCAATTTATAAGAAGAATTAAATATTACAACATTTGTAGAATACATTTATTTTAGAAAAAATGGAAGATGCTATAGGTATTCATCTAAATAAATGATTTTAAGACATTTATGAGAAGAATAAAATGAGAATATACAAAATTTGTACAGTTAAATAAAAAAATATGTATTTAATATTTTAATTTTTATGCAAGATAAAACAACATTTGCAAGTATAAAGACAAAAAACCATACTAAAAAGGGGTTGCATTACATTAAAATAAAGTATATTGTGCTACACTGTAAGAAATAAAGCTGTAAACTAACAGAAAAATTACTGGGAGCTCATTACACTACATGCCCGTAGAACCCCCCCTCACTGCCAAAGGTCCAGAATTTAATCAGAATTTAATTAGAATTTAATTCAATCAGAAAAATGAATGCCTATATCTTGTGAAGCCTACCTAATATTTATCCAAATGAGTCAATATTGAATCAAATCACAAGCATTGAACTGAAATCATAAAATTTGTCAAGCACAAAGAACGTGGCTAACTAACCAGAAATTGTACCATGTAAACAATATAACAATTACCGTATTTTCTGGACTATAAGTCACACTTTTTTCTTAGTTTGGCTGGTTCTGCGACTTACAGTCAGGTGCAACTTATTTATCAAAATTAATTTGACATGAACCAAGAGAAATGAACCAAGAGATAAAATTACCGTCTACAGCCGCGAGAGGGCGCTCTATGTCTACATCTGAAAACATAGAGCGCCCTCTCGCGGCTGGAGACGGTAATGTTTTCTCTTGGTTCTTGGTAGTGGTGGGCGATACTGCAAAATTTGGTATCGATCCGATACCAAATACCTATAGGGTCAGTATTGCCGATGCCGATACCGATACCAATACGATACTTTTTACTTAAAAAAAAAAAAACTAAAAAAAAAAAACTTTTGTGTAGGGGAGTGCAGTAGGTCTATGTCATTATGTCTGAGGTGAATGAAGGATCAATTATTTAGGCAGTATTTTTTATTAATGTATTGAAGTCCACAAAATTATTAGTTATTAGGCACTGTAGAATTAATTCTTTACAGCCTTTAAAAAAAAATAAAAAAAAATAAAGAATAAAAAAAAAATCTCTCCCTTAATTCTGGTTTCAAAAGCAAATGAAATAAAGTGCACACAATTATTACTGAAGAACAAACAAAGCACAAATATACCTGTGCAATTACATTCCCTGAGCCCCCCTTCTGAATGTGCTTTAAGCTTCGCTCACTCTGTTCGCTGCTCCTTGGCGCGTTGTGTCAGTGAGTCACGTGACGACACAACAACGAATCACAGCAGAGCAGCAGGAGGGGGAGGAGTAGCAAAGTGGGCCAGGATGTGAAAGCAGCGTTTGTTCAGGATTGTAGAGGTAGAAAGTATAATGAACGTAGATGCAAGATATTTAAATAAAAATATCGATTCAATTACAATAGTATCGATCCGATACCAATACCAGTGTTGGCATCGATACTTTCGATATTTAGATCGATCCGCCCACCCCTATTTCCTGGTTCTAAATAAATGCGACTTCAGTGCTACTTATATATGTTTTTTTCCTCGTCATGACGTATTTTTGGACTAGTCTTAGTCTTTAAACTTATGAACAGTGTATGGACTGACAAAGGTGTTACATGAGGAAGCAATTTGACAAAAATGCAGTAAATATTTTGGGTGCATCAAAAAGCGTGCTCGTTAAGATACCAGCAGATAAACTAATCCGGCAGAAAATAGGCTGGCTACGAACCTGCACTATCCATTACTTGTACAGACATTTAACTCTAAAACACAACACAATGCTGTGTGAAGTTCGACATAGATTTCCATATAGAATTCAAATGTTCATATATTTTCAAATTAATATATATTTTTTGAAATTTAAATAAGAATATCATTTGAAAATTGCATTAATGAATGTCAAATTTGGCAACAATTAGTAATAAATTGTAAATGACGTATTTAAGAAAGTCGCTAGGAAGTCATTTTAGTTTAATTAAATTTTATTTAATTTTA
>NC_081764.1:567506-570006 GCF_963082965.1 Carassius carassius
GTCTAATTGTTTTCTCTGTATCACCAGTTACTCCTGACATGTGATCATACAGTGATAACTATTGAGACTGACAGGCATCCTGTGTGAAAGTGAAAGAGAAAGCTGGTGGCAGAGATTGGAGATGATCTGATGGTCAGTTTATATTAAGATTGCATCGCTGCCCTAGTTAGCAAGTCATTAGAGACAAGGCGGACTGGCATCAATGTGTTTTCACACACACACACACACACACACGCAAGCAGGAAAATAGTTCACAGCAGCAGGGACGCACTGCTCTTCGTGCATCTGAGTTTATCAGAATGATTTCTGAAGATCATGTGACACTGAAGACTGGAGGAATGATGCTGAAAATACTGAGAAATAAATTACACTTTAACAGAGAATCACAGAGAAAACAGCTGTATTAAATTCCAATAATATTTCAAAATTTTTACTGTATTTTTGATCAAATACATGCAGCCTAGATGAGTAGAAAACATAAAAAAATAAAAAATAAATTCCAAGCATTAAATCCACTAGAGTGTGCATTTAAAATGTACAGTTTTTCTCTTATAAAAATAGGCAAAATTATTCATGCCTCATATTGTCCACAAATTTTTATGTGGCATTAGATGACACTCACATTGTACTCTTGTTTTACTCTAACTGTAGTAGATGTGTTTGGTGTCGATGAGAGTGACTCGTATATTTCCAGAAGTGAAATCTGCTCTTTTCTCCTGTGTTATCGGACAGACTTCATCGTCTCTCTGTATCTCCATCCTTGTGTTTTCAGTGCGTCCTTGTTTCCAGCGGACCTCAGTGATTAATAACCACACACCTGCGCTGAAATATAACTGTGGATTTTGTGCATGTAATGAAATATTAGGGAGTAATCCGAGCGATGTTCTGCACTATAACACCATGCTCAGGATCAGAGCGCTCAACATCAAGGATTAGTTTTTATCATTTTTTTAATATCTCTCCCATGGCTTATAATGCATTAATTTAGACACACATTGAATTTATTGGAGAGAGAGTGAGGGGAAAGAGGCAATAGTCTTTTTCTGAAATAATGATCTGTGTAGGCAGTGCCTCTGGACAAAAAAAGAAGTATAATAATAATAATGACAAATAGAAGGATGAAAATCGGCCCCAAATCCTGCCGACGTACACGAGTATCAGAGCTTTTATTAAAAATGTTAATATCAAAGCCCTTGTACCAGCAGAATCAAATTATAATTTGAAAGAAGGATGAATAAAATGGAAGACAAGAAAAGTAGTGATGACATAGAGTCTGCTGCATGGAAATATTAAAGGTTACTCAGGTCAAAAAGGAAGAAAAATCATGTCATTTAGTGTTTTAAAGACGTCATGACGTCAGATTTTGTGTCTGTAGTTTTGTGCACATTTATTGCTGTTGCACACTTTCGGTTAAAAGTCTCTTCTGCTCTCCAAGGCTGATTTTATTTGATTAAGAAATACAGTAAAATTGTGAAATATCATTATGATTCCAAAAAGCTTTTTCTGTGTGAATCTGTGTTAAAGTGTAATTTATTTCTCTGTATTTTCAGCATCATTCCTCCAGTCTTCAGTGTCACATGATCTTCAGAAATCAGAATAATATGATTATTTTCTGCTCTTTGAAATTATAATAATATTTATAAATTTTTACTGTATTTGATTAAATGCATGCAGCTTTGGTGAGCACAAGAGACTTCTTTAAAAAATGTCAAACTTTTGACGGGTAGAGTGTGCATTTTAAACTGACAAAATATTCAGATTGCCTGCGGATTTTTTTTCCAACCTGGCACACGTTTTGCATAAGAAAACACTCACATTTCACTGGTTTTGCTCTAAATGTGTTTGTGATCTGTGTTGTTTGATGTGTGAATCATGTATACTTCAGCATCCTCCCTTCACCCCGTCTCTCTTCCTCTTCCTCCTCGTCCTCCGTCTCTGAAGCGTCTCTGTTCCTCGAGCCTCGCTGCAGCCCCTGATTACAGTAGAGCCCTTGTTTGAACAATAAATGTGAGACAGAACAGATTCCATGTGTGTGTGTGTGTGTGTGTGTGTGTGTGTGTGTGTGTGTGTGTGTGTGTGTGTGTGTGTGTGTGTGTGTGTTTGTGTGTTTGTGTGTGAGTGTGTGTGTGAGACTGTGTGTGTGTGTGTGTATGTGTGTGTGTGTGTGTGTGTGTGTGTGTGTTTGTGTGTTTGTGTGTGAGTGTGTGTGTGAGACTGTGTGTGTGTGTGTGTGTATGTGTGTGTGTGTGTGTGTGTGTGTGTGTGTGTGTGTGAGACTGTGTGTGTGTGTGTGTGTAAGTGTGTGTGTGTGTGTGTGACTATGTGTGTGACTGTGTGTGTGTGTGTGTGTGTGTGTGACTGTGTGTGTGTGTGTGTGTGTGTGACTGTGTGTGTGTGTGTGTGTGTGTGTGTGTGACTGTGTGTGTGTGTGTGTGTGTGTGTGTGACTGTGTGTGTGTGTGACTGTGTGTGTGTGACTGTGTGTGTGTGTGTGTGTGTGT
>NC_081764.1:575006-600006 GCF_963082965.1 Carassius carassius
TCGGTGTGTTCCGAGTGACAGTGTGTTATCTCAGTGAGGGTTGTGTGTAGTGTTTCTCCTCTCGGTGTGTTCTGAGTGACGGTGTGTGTTATCTCGGCGAGGGTTGTGTGTAGTGTTTCTCCTCTCGGTGTGTTCCGAGTGACAGTGTGTTATCTCAGTGAGGGTTGTGTGTAGTGTTTCTCCTCTCGGTGTGTTCCGAGTGACAGTGTGTTATCTCAGTGAGGGTTGTGTGTGGTGTTTCTCCTCTCGGTGTGTTCTGAGTGACGGTGTGTGTTATCTCGGCGAGGGTTGTGTGTAGTGTTTCTCCTCTCGGTGTGTTCCGAGTGACAGTGTGTTATCTCAGTGAGGGTTGTGTGTAGTGTTTCTCCTCTCGGTGTGTTCCGAGTGACAGTGTGTTATCTCAGTGAGGGTCGTGTGTGGTGTTTCTCCTCTCGGTGTGTTCTGAGTGACGGTGTGTGTTATCTCGGTGAGGGGTGTGTGTGGTGTTTTTCCTCTCGGTGTGTTCCGAGTGACGGTGTGTGTTATCTCAGTGAGGGTTGTGTGTGGTGTTTCTCCTCTCGGTGTGTTCTAAGTGACGGTGTGTGTTATCTCGGTGAGGGGTGTGTGTGGTGTTTTTCCTCTCGGTGTGTTCCGAGTGACGGTGTGTGTTATCTCAGTGAGGGTTGTGTGTGGTGTTTTTCCTCTCTGTGTGTTCTGAGTGACAGTGTGTTATCTCAGTGAGGGTTGTGTGTGGTGTTTCTCCTCTCGGTGTGTTCCGAGTGACGGTGTGTGTTATCTCAGTGAGGGTTGTGTGTGGTGTTTCTCCTCTCGGTGTGTTCTGAGTGACGGTGTGTGTTATCTCGGTGAGGGTTGTGTGTGGTGTTTCTCCTCTCGGTGTGTTCTGAGTGACGGTGTGTGTTATCTCAGTGAGGGGTGTGTGTGGTGTTTCTCCTCTCGGTGTGTTCTGAGTGATGGTGTGTGTTATCTCAGTGAGGGGTGTGTGTGGTGTTTCTCCTCTCGGTGTGTTCCGAGTGACGGTGTGTGTTATCTCAGTGAGGGTTGTGTGTAGTGTTTCTCCTCTCGGTGTGTTCCGAGTGACAGTGTGTGTTATCTCAGTGAGGGTCGTGTGTAGTGTTTCTCCTCTCGGTGTGTTCCGAGTGACGGTGTGTGTTATCTCAGTGAGGGGTGTGTGTGGTGTTTCTCCTCTCGGTGTGTTCCGAGTGACGGTGTGTGTTATCTCAGTGAGGGTCGTGTGTAGTGTTTCTCCTCTCGGTGTGTTCCGAGTGACAGTGTGTTATCTCAGTGAGGGTTGTGTGTAGTGTTTCTCCTCTCGGTGTGTTCCGAGTGACAGTGTGTTATCTCAGTGAGGGTTGTGTGTAGTGTTTCTCCTCTCGGTGTGTTCCGAGTGACAGTGTGTTATCTCAGTGAGGGTTGTGTGTGGTGTTTCTCCTCTCGGTGTGTTCCGAGTGACAGTGTGTTATCTCAGTGAGGGTCGTGTGTAGTGTTTCTCCTCTCGGTGTGTTCCGAGTGACGGTGTGTGTTATCTCAGTGAGGGTTGTGTGTAGTGTTTCTCCTCTCGGTGTGTTCCGAGTGACAGTGTGTTATCTCAGTGAGGGTCGTGTGTAGTGTTTCTCCTCTCGGTGTGTTCCGAGTGACGGTGTGTGTTATCTCAGTGAGGGTTGTGTGTGGTGTTTCTCCTCTCGGTGTGTTCTGAGTGACGGTGTGTGTTATCTCGGTGAGGGTTGTGTGTGGTGTTTCTCCTCTCGGTGTGTTCTGAGTGACGGTGTGTGTTATCTCAGTGAGGGGTGTGTGTGGTGTTTCTCCTCTCGGTGTGTTCTGAGTGATGGTGTGTGTTATCTCAGTGAGGGGTGTGTGTGGTGTTTCTCCTCTCGGTGTGTTCCGAGTGACGGTGTGTGTTATCTCAGTGAGGGTTGTGTGTAGTGTTTCTCCTCTCGGTGTGTTCCGAGTGACAGTGTGTTATCTCAGTGAGGGTCGTGTGTAGTGTTTCTCCTCTCGGTGTGTTCCGAGTGACAGTGTGTTATCTCAGTGAGGGTAGTGTGTAGTGTTTCTCCTCTCGGTGTGTTCCGAGTGACGGTGTGTGTTATCTCAGTGAGGGTTGTGTGTGGTGTTTCTCCTCTCGGTGTGTTCTGAGTGACGGTGTGTGTTATCTCTGTGAGGGTTGTGTGTGGTGTTTCTCCTCTCGGTGTGTTCCGAGTGACAGTGTGTTATCTCAGTGAGGGGTGTGTGTGGTGTTTTTCCTCTCTGTGTGTTCTGAGTGACAGTGTGTTATCTCAGTGAGGGTTGTGTGTGGTGTTTCTCCTCTCGGTGTGTTCCGAGTGACAGTGTGTTATCTCGGCGAGGGTTGTGTGTAGTGTTTCTCCTCTCGGTGTGTTCCGAGTGACAGTGTGTGTTATCTCAGCGAGGGTCATGTGTGGTGTTTCTCCTCTCGGTGTGTTCTGAGTGACGGTGTGTGTGTTATCTCAGCGAGGGTTGTGTGTGGTGTTTCTCCTCTCGGTGTGTTCCGAGTGACGGTGTGTGTTATCTCAGCGAGGGTTGTGTGTGGTGTTTCTCCTCTCGTTGTGTTCCGAGTGACGGTGTGTGTTATCTCAGCGAGGGTTGTGTGTGGTGTTTCTCCTCTCGGTGTGTTCTGAGTGACGGTGTGTGTGTTATTTCAGCGAGGGTTGTGTGTGGTGTTTTTCCTCTCGGTGTGTTCCGAGTGATGGTGTGTGTTATCTCAGCGAGGGTTGTGTGTGTTGTTTCTCCTCTCGGTGTGTTCTGAGTGACGGTGTGTGTGTTATCTCAGCGAGGGTTGTGTGTGGTGTTTCTCCTCTCGGTGTGTTCCGAGTGACAGTGTGTGTTATCTCGGCGAGGGTTGTGTGTGGTGTTTCTCCTCTCGGTGTGTTCCGAGTGACGGTGTGTGTTATCTCAGTGAGGGGTGTGTGTGGTGTTTTTCCTCTCGGTGTGTTCCGAGTGACGGTGTTTGTTATTTCATTGAGGGTTGTGTGTAGTGTTTCTCCTCTCGGTGTGTTCTGAGTGACAGTGTGTGTTATCTCAGTGAGGGTTGTGTGTGGTGTTTCTCCTCTCGGTGTGTTCCGAGTGACGGTGTGTGTTATCTCAGCGAGGGTCGTGTGTGGTGTTTTTCCTCTCGGTGTGTTCTGAGTGACAGTGTGTGTTATCTCAGTGAGGGTTGTGTGTGTTGTTTCTCGTCTCGGTGTGTTCCGAGTGACAGTGTGTGTTTTCTCGGTGAGGGTCGTGTGTGGTGTTTCTCCTCTCGGTGTGTTCTGAGTGACGGTGTGTGTTATCTCGGTGAGGGTTGTTTGTGGTGTTTCTCCCCTCGGTGTGTTCCGAGTGGCGGTGTGTGTGTTATCTCAGTGAGGGTCGTGTGTGGTGTTTCTCCTCTCTGTGTGTTCTGAGTGACGGTGTGTGTTATCTCAGCGAGGGGTGTGTGTGGTGTTTCTTCTCTCGGTGTGTTCCGAGTGACAGTGTGTTATCTCAGTGAGGGTCGTGTGTGGTGTTTCTCCTCTCGGTGTGTTCCGAGTGACGGTGTGTGTTATCTCAGTGAGGGTTGTGTGTGGTGTTTCTTCTCTCGGTGTGTTACGAGTGACAGTGTGTTATCTCAGTGAGGGTCGTGTGTGGTGTTTCTCCTCTCGGTGTGTTCCGAGTGACAGTGTGTGTTATCTCGGTGAGGGTTGTGTGTGGTGTTTCTCCTCTCGGTGTGTTCTGAGTGACGGTGTGTGTTATCTCGGTGAGGGTTGTTTGTGGTGTTTCTCCCCTCGGTGTGTTCCGAGTGACGGTGTGTGTGTTATCTCAGTGAGGGTCGTGTGTGGTGTTTCTCCTCTCGGTGTGTTCCAAGTGACAGTGTGTTATCTCAGTGAGGGTTGTGTGTGGTGTTTCTCCCCTCGGTGTGTTCCGAGTGGCGGTGTGTGTGTTATCTCAGTGAGGGTCGTGTGTGGTGTTTCTCCTCTCTGTGTGTTCTGAGTGACGGTGTGTGTTATCTCAGCGAGGGGTGTGTGTGGTGTTTCTTCTCTCGGTGTGTTCCGAGTGACAGTGTGTTATCTCAGTGAGGGTCGTGTGTGGTGTTTCTCCTCTCGGTGTGTTCCGAGTGACGGTGTGTGTTATCTCAGTGAGGGTTGTGTGTGGTGTTTCTTCTCTCGGTGTGTTCCGAGTGACAGTGTGTTATCTCAGTGAGGGTCGTGTGTGGTGTTTCTCCTCTCGGTGTGTTCCGAGTGACAGTGTGTGTTATCTCGGTGAGGGTTGTGTGTGGTGTTTCTCCTCTCGGTGTGTTCTGAGTGACGGTGTGTGTTATCTTAATGAGGGTTGTGTGTGGTGTTTCTCCTCTCGGTGTGTTCCGAGTGACGGTGTGTGTTATCTCAGCGAGGGTCGTGTGTGGTGTTTTTCCTCTCGGTGTGTTCTGAGTGACAGTGTGTGTTATCTCAGTGAGGGTCGTGTGTGTTGTTTCTCGTCTCGGTGTGTTCCGAGTGACGGTGTGTGTTATCTCAGCGAGGGTCATGTGTGGTGTTTTTCCTCTCGGTGTGTTCTCAGTGACAGTGTGTGTTATCTCAGTGAGGGTCGTGTGTGTTGTTTCTCGTCTCGGTGTGTTCCGAGTGACGGTGTGTGTTATCTCAGCGAGGGTCGTGTGTGGTGTTTTTCCTCTCGGTGTGTTCTGAGTGACAGTGTGTGTTATCTCAGTGAGGGTCGTGTGTGTTGTTTCTCGTCTCGGTGTGTTCCAAGTGACAGTGTGTTATCTCAGTGAGGGTTGTGTGTGGTGTTTCTCCTCTCGGTGTGTTCCGAGTGACGGTGTGTGTTATCTCAGTGAGGGTTGTGTGTGGTGTTTCTCCTTTCGGTGTGTTCTGAGTGACGGTGTGTGTTATCTCAGTGAGGGTTGTGTGTGGTGTTTCTCCTCTCGGTGTGTTCCGAGTGACAGTGTGTTATCTCAGTGAGGGGTGTGTGTGGTGTTTTTCCTCTCTGTGTGTTCTGAGTGACAGTGTGTTATCTCAGTGAGGGTTGTGTGGGGTGTTTCTCCTCTCGGTGTGTTCCGAGTGACGGTGTGTGTTATCTCAGCGAGGGTTGTGTGTGGTGTTTCTCCTCTCTGTGTGTTCTGAGTGACGGTGTGTGTTATCTCGGTGAGGGTTGTTTGTGGTGTTTCTCCCCTCGGTGTGTTCCGAGTGACGGTGTGTGTGTTATCTCAGTGAGGGTCGTGTGTGGTGTTTCTCCTCTCGGTGTGTTCCAAGTGACAGTGTGTTATCTCAGTGAGGGTTGTGTGTGGTGTTTCTCCTCTCGGTGTGTTCCGAGTGACGGTGTGTGTTATCTCAGTGAGGGTTGTGTGTGGTGTTTCTCCTTTCGGTGTGTTCTGAGTGACGGTGTGTGTTATCTCAGTGAGGGTTGTGTGTGGTGTTTCTCCTCTCTGTGTGTTCTGAGTGACGGTGTGTGTTATCTCGGTGAGGGTTGTTTGTGGTATTTCTCCCCTCGGTGTGTTCCGAGTGACGGTGTGTGTGTTATCTCAGTGAGGGTCGTGTGTGGTGTTTCTCCTCTCGGTGTGTTCCAAGTGACAGTGTGTTATCTCAGTGAGGGTTGTGTGTGGTGTTTCTCCTCTCGGTGTGTTCCGAGTGACAGTGTGTTATCTCAGTGAGGGGTGTGTGTGGTGTTTTTCCTCTCTGTGTGTTCTGAGTGACAGTGTGTTATCTCAGTGAGGGTTGTGTGGGGTGTTTCTCCTCTCGGTGTGTTCCGAGTGACAGTGTGTTATCTCGGCGAGGGTTGTGTGTAGTGTTTCTCCTCTCTGTGTGTTCCGAGTGACAGTGTGTGTTATTTCAGTGAGGGGTGTGTGTGGTGTTTCTCCTCTCGGTGTGTTCCGAGTGACAGTGTGTTATCTCGGCGAGGGTTGTGTGTAGTGTTTCTCCTCTCGGTGTGTTCCGAGTGACAGTATGTGTTATCTCAGCGAGGGTCATGTGTGGTGTTTCTCCTCTCGGTGTGTTCTGAGTGACATTGTGTCTGTTATCTCAGTGAGGTGTGTTATCTCGGCGAGGTGTGTTATCTCGGCGAGGGTTGTGTGTGGTGTTTCTCCTCTCGGTGTGTTCTGAGTGACGGTGTGTGTGTTATTTCAGCGAGGGTTGTGTGTGGTGTTTCTCCTCTCGGTGTGTTCCGAGTGATGGTGTGTGTTATCTCAGCGAGGGTTGTGTGTGGTGTTTTTCCTCTCGGTGTGTTCTGAGTGACGGTGTGTGTGTTATCTCAGCGAGGGTTGTGTGTGGTGTTTCTCCTCTCGGTGTGTTCCGAGTGACTGTGTATGTTATCTCAGCGAGGGTTGTGTGTGGTGTTTCTCCTCTCGGTGTATTCCGAGTGACAGTGTGTGTTATCTCTGCGAGGGTTGTGTGTGGTGTTTCTCCTCTCGGTGTGTTCCGAGTGACAGTGTGTGTTATCTCGGCGAGGGTTGTGTGTGGTGTTTCTCCTCTCGGTGTGTTCCGAGTGACGGTGTGTGTTATCTCAGTGAGGGGTGTGTGTGGTGTTTTTCCTCTCGGTGTGTTCCGAGTGACGGTGTTTGTTATTTCAGTGAGGGTTGTGTGTAGTGTTTCTCCTCTCGGTGTGTTCCGAGTGACAGTGTGTGTTGTCTCAGTGAGGGTTGTGTGTGGTGTTTCTCCTCTCGGTGTGTTCCGAGTGACGGTGTGTGTTATCTCAGTGAGGGTTGTGTGTGTTGTTTCTCGTCTCGGTGTGTTCCGAGTGACAGTGTGTGTTTTCTCGGTGAGGGTCGTGTGTGGTGTTTCTCCTCTCGGTGTGTTCTGAGTGACAGTGTGTGTTATCTCAGTGAGGGTTGTGTGTGGTGTTTCTCCTCTCGGTGTGTTCCGAGTGACGGTGTGTGTTATCTCAGTGAGGGTTGTGTGTGTTGTTTCTCGTCTCGGTGTGTTCCGAGTGACAGTGTGTGTTTTCTCGGTGAGGGTCGTGTGTGGTGTTTCTCCTCTCTGTGTGTTCTGAGTGACGGTGTGTGTTATCTCGGTGAGGGTTGTTTGTGGTGTTTCTCCCCTCGGTGTGTTCCGAGTGGCGGTGTGTGTGTTATCTCAGCGAGGGGTGTGTGTGGTGTTTCTTCTCTCGGTGTGTTCCGAGTGACAGTGTGTGTTATCTCGGTGAGGGTTGTGTGTGGTGTTTCTTCTCTCGGTGTGTTCCGAGTGACAGTGTGTGTTATCTCGGTGAGGGTTGTGTGTGGTGTTTCTCCTCTCGGTGTGTTCTGAGTGACGGTGTGTGTTATCTCAGTGAGGGTTGTGTGTGGTGTTTCTCCTCTCGGTGTGTTCCGAGTGACGGTGTGTGTTATCTCAGTGAGGGTTGTGTGTAGTGTTTCTCCTCTCGGTGTGTTCCGAGTGACGGTGTGTGTTATCTCAGCGAGGGTCGTGTGTGGTGTTTTTCCTCTCGGTGTGTTCCGAGTGACAGTGTGTGTTATCTCAGTGAGGGTTGTGTGTGTTGTTTCTCGTCTCGGTGTGTTCCGAGTGACAGTGTGTGTTTTCTCGGTGAGGGTTGTGTGTGGTGTTTCTCCTCTCGGTGTGTTCTGAGTGACGGTGTGTGTTATCTCAGTGAGGGTTGTGTGTGGTGTTTCTCCTCTCGGTGTGTTCTGAGTGACGGTGTGTGTTATCTCAGTGAGGGTTGTGTGTGGTGTTTCTCCTCTCGGTGTGTTCCGAGTGACGGTGTGTGTTTTCTCGGTGAGGGTTGTGTGTGGTGTTTCTCCTCTCGGTGTGTTCTGAGTGACAGTGTGTGTTTTCTCGGTGAGGGTTGTGTGTGGTGTTTCTCCTCTCGGTGTGTTCTGAGTGACGGTGTGTGTTATCTCAGTGAGGGTTGTGTGTGGTGTTTCTCCTCTCGGTGTGTTCTGAGTGACGGTGTGTGTTATCTCGGTGAGGGTTGTGTGTGGTGTTTCTCCTCTCGGTGTGTTCCGAGTGACGGTGTGTGTTATCTCAGTGAGGGTTGTGTGTGGTGTTTCTCCTCTCGGTGTGTTCCGAGTGACGGTGTGTGTTATCTCGGTGAGGGGTGTGTGTACTGTTTCTCCTCTCGGTGTGTTCTGAGTGACGGTGTGTGTTATCTCAGTGAGGGTTGTGTGTAGTGTTTCTCCTCTCGTTGTGTTCTGAGTGACGGTGTGTGTTATCTCAGTGAGGGTTGTGTGTGGTGTTTCTCCTCTCGGTGTGTTCTGAGTGACGGTGTGTGTTATCTCAGTGAGGGTTGTGTGTGGTGTTTCTCCCCTCGGTGTGTTCCGAGTGACAGTGTGTGTTATCTCGGTGAGGGTTGTGTGTGGTGTTTCTCCTCTCGGTGTGTTCTGAGTGACGGTGTGTGTTATCTCAGTGAGGGTTGTGTGTGGTGTTTCTCCTCTCGGTGTGTTCCGAGTGACAGTGTGTGTTATCTCGGTGAGGGGTGTGTGTACTGTTTCTCCTCTCGGTGTGTTCTGAGTGACGGTGTGTGTTATCTCAGTGAGGGTCGTGTGTGGTGTTTCTCCTCTCGGGGTGTTCTGAGTGACGGTGTGTGTTGTCTCAGCGAGGGTCGTGTGTGGTGTTTCTCCTCTCGGTGTGTTCTGAGTGACGGTGTGTGTTATCTCAGTGAGGGTCGTGTGTGGTGTTTCTCCTCTCGGTGTGTTCTGAGTGACAGTGTGTGTTATCTCGGCGAGGGTTGTGTGTGGTGTTTCTCCTCTCGGTGTGTTCCGAGTGACAGTGTGTTATCTCAGTGAGGGTTGTGTGTGGTGTTTCTCCTCTCGGTGTGTTCTGAGTGACGGTGTGTTATCTCAGTGAGGGTTGTGTGTGGTGTTTCTCCTCTCGGTGTGTTCTGAGTGACGGTGTGTTATCTCAGTGAGGGTTGTGTGTGGTGTTTCTCCTCTCGGTGTGTTCTGAGTGACGGTGTGTGTTATCTCGGTGAGGGGTGTGTGTAGTGTTTCTCCTCTCGGTGTGTTCTGAGTGACGGTGTGTGTTATCTCAGCGAGGGTCGTGTGTGGTGTTTTTCCTCTCGGTGTGTTCTGAGTGACAGTGTGTGTTATCTCAGCGAGGGTCGTGTGTGGTGTTTTTCCTCTCGGTGTGTTCTGAGTGACGGTGTGTGTTATCTCAGCGAGGGGTGTGTGTAGTGTTTTTCCTCTCGGTGTGTTCTGAGTGACGGTGTGTGTTATCTCAGTGAGGGATGTGTGTAGTGTTTGGCTGCACTGAGCCTGTTTTGAGCCATGTGTTAAGAGTTGTTTTGGTTGGAATGAGTTTTTCAGGTGATGTCAACTGTTTAGCTCAAGTGAGTGTTGGTAGTGCAGACTGTAGTTAGAGTTTTGCACATGGAGCTCCAGTTGTGCTCACTGTCATTTAGCAATTGAAAAAAACTGTAATAAGATTCCCTGTTATTTCTCCACTCCTGTAATGCTTTTATCATTGCAGATTCACTCGCAGGTGAAGCATATTGATCAGAAGGCCATGAGAGAGAGAGAGACGAGAGAAATGTGCATGCTTTCATGTATCAGAGAGCAAGACGAGCGAAAGAAATGACATTTGCCCCAGAATATACGCTTTCAGTTCTGTCTAATCTGTGTCTGGATTAGAGCTGATGCACACAACAACACACCTCATTTACTTCCACTGCTTTTTGAACATATGCCTGTTGTTGTTTTTATTCATTTTTGGTCTCCAGAGCAAGTAAAGAACAACTTTTGAGCAATATTATGTTCTGTTCTTGATTATATTATGTAATGCAGCAACATTCACGTGTGTTTAAAAGCAGATCAGTGTTATTTCAGTAACTGAGATAGCAATATATATTTATTTTGTTTATACATTTTTATAAGTTTTATTCAGTTTTGTGTTTTGGTCAATTAATATATATAGATATATAAATATAAATGTATATATATAATATATCTATATTTTTTATTAGCCTATATACTTAAAAAAAATGTAATTAATATATATATATTTAGTATGAATTAACTATAATAACCCTGCTTCCCCGGCAGAATATTCCACTAGTTTTAAGTGTAAAAAGTTATGAAACAAATATAAAAATCACAATTATTGTTTGTGTTCAATTATTAATAATAGTCTCTTGATCTTCATATCTTTTTATCATCAGTATAGTAAATAATTTGTGCAAACTGTGATAAATTGTGTTTTTCTGGATTCTTTGATGAATAGATTATTTTATTTTAAATATAATTCTTTTGTCACATTCATGATTTAATGTGTCCTTGATTAATAAAACTATTCATTGTTTTCTTCATCAGATGATGTCTAGTTTATAATGTAGTAACTATTAGTCACATGTCTGTATTTAAAGCGTGCTTTGCTCGAGTCTCTTCTCATGTTGAACATCTGAAAGAGCCGATGATTGTGATAATGGAGGCATTACATCAGAGTTTGTGAGGACAGAGATGTTTCAGTCATTGATCGAGAGCTTTTAGAAAACAAATGAGCTGAAACCGATTTTATGGAAGATCCTGCTTGTCAGAAAAATGAAGAATATATTATATGATGTGTGTGATTTCTGCTTCATCAAACAGAACATAAAAAACAATGCCTGTTTTCATACTGCTACCAGAGCCAATGCATTATTTGGTAAAAAAAAAAAAAAAAAAAAAGTAATAAGAGTGAAATATTTTTGATCAAATGAATGCAGCACTGGTGAGCAGAAGAGACATCTTTCAAAAAGCGAATAAAGAGCTGAACAGCATTTAATTATTTATTTATTTGAGAATAACAAAAAGTGATGCACACAGACTTCAGGAACTGATGCAATGATTCAAATGAATCATTTTGTGATTCAAATGAGCTGCCTGAATGAACTGAATCACTAAAATGAATCAGAGACTGTATTTGATCATGATACAAGCAATTGAATCCTTTACAAAAATGCACAAATGTAACTGGATAACTGTAGTATTTTGAATGTGATCAGTTCATTAATTTCATTGATCGATGCAGATTTACGTTTCTGAATCGTTCTGTTCATGAGTGATGTCCGACTGCTGAAGAATTTCTGCTCTCTTTCCTTCCTTCATATTATTTGTCTGGTTACCAGGCAAACATTTCTACTAAAGAACTATAAAACCCCAAAAATTGAACTTAAAAAAAAAAAAAGACGAATAAAAACTATAGACATTTTTTTTGGGGGGGGGGGGGGGGGGTTACAAAGAGAGACAAAGAAACATTATCTCAAATTAAAATGAAAATGGAAAATATTAAAATGAAAGACGAATTGAATAAGAATTTTTTTCATTAATAAAAAGTCAAAATAATAATAAACAGTAAAAAAAATAATAACTTTTATTTAAACAATTTATTAGTATTTTATTTGAACTTGGTGTAACAAAAAATAAAACTGAAAAAACAAATATAAACATAAAACAACTATTAAAACTTGAACTAAAATTAAAACGAAAACATAAAAAATAAAAACAAATTCAAAATATGAATTACAAAATATATCGGGTTTTTATAGTTAAAACTAAAACCAAATAAAATTTCTAAATAATATTAAACAGTATAAAAATAAAATAATACAAACTTATTTTACTTTAATTGTGTAAAAAATAAAAAATAAAGAAATGATAAAAAACTATATAAAACATTAAAAACAGGAAAAATAAATGACAAAAACGCAGCAAAATTAATAAAACTAACTAAAATTACAATGAAAAATTATAAATATAAATATTATCAAAATCTATAAAAGTATGTCAGTGATATGATGAAAGATGAAGGTTTGTATGATAGTCTTCATCACTCATGGCCTTGATTCTTCAGCGTCAGTGTTTATGTTTGTTCGTTTGTCTTAATGAATGCTGAAGCATGAGGTCATTATCATTCTTCATAATTGTCTGAATGGCTCAGATGACAGATAAACACCTGTATATTTAATACTGAAACTCTAATTGAGATGCTCATCATTTGCGTGCTTGATATCTATTGCTCTGACTGCAAAAATCTGATATTTACATATATGTATGTTTTTATCCAAAGTGACTTTCAGACTGCATTGAGTGTTATACATGTTAATCAGTTTGTGCATTCCCTGGGAATCGAACCCATGACCTTGCTGTTGCTAGCGGTATGATCTACACTTTGAGCTGCATGAACTCATGTTTTATGTATATGCATCTAGTACAAATTATTTTGGACAGGAGAAATATGGCCAGATGGATGCAATTTCATATTGCCTTCTCTCAAAAAGATTTTAATGTAAGAACAACAAAATGCACAGACAAGATTAGGATTAGGAGTTGTGCGTCCCAGAGAATGATGGGAAATGTAGTTCGATCTCGCTGTATTTTTAATAGTTTTAAACAGACAGGATCCAGTGGTGTGTCCTCATCGCTCCTTCTTAATTAGCTGTGTTTGTGCTGCTCAGAAAGCCCTCATCGTTCATCCCCGTCCTCCTCCAGTGGCTTTATTCGTCCAGGTCACAGTAAACATTAGTTTATTCTCTCTTTATCTCAGCGTTTGTGTCTCTCGGACCTGCTGTTGGGGTCAGAATTGGCAGTAGTGTCCTGTGGCTCTGTAATCTGTGGATGTGAGACGTCTCGTATCAGGAATCCATTAGGTGTTTCTTCAGGCTCTGTCGGACTATTTCATCAGTAAGTGAGCCACAGACGCGACTTGTCACGTTTTGTATACACTGAATAATGCTGAGCCTCATTGGAAACCAGCGGGTGAGTTTTGCCGTGTTTATTTGAGGGTTTGAGGTGTCTGACCCGAGCAGGAGAGACACAAACACCCATCTGGCAGCAGCACACACACACACACACACACACAAACACATACATGCATCAATGAAACACACTACCTGTGATTCTTCACGTTATTGTTTTCACTGAGCAGAAACTGTATTTAAATTGGGAAAATGCTCTGCAATTCCTTACAAACACATTATAAATGGTTAAATAAAAAAAATTAACCAATTTTTTATGTATGGCAGGGTTATTATAAACCCATAAAAATCATTTCCATTACTTACAAACTCAAATAAATAAAATATAAATATATATATATTTCTAAATATAGGGCAACATTTCTCATTCTCATTTAGTTTAACTCGGAACTGAAATGAAAATGAATAAAAATACATACATATTTTTTTAATGAACAAAACTATAAAGACATTAATATAAAAACAAATTATATGCACAGAAAATAAATGTGAAATCTAAAGCTGAATTGCAGTTATTTTTCTGTCTTATTATCTGGAGATAAACAGACGTGTTTCATTAAGATACTCTTTGTTATGTCGGGTTGTTAACTTGAGAAAATAATGATGCCTGAATGCTGTGGTCACCTGTTTGGAAACAGTCATTACTTTTGCATAAAGTCTTCTAGGGAGTGGTTCTGTCTCACACGAATCCACGCTGTAAAGATATCAGCACAGCTTCAGTTTCAAACTGATAATGTAGTTCAGACCAATCAGCCCTGGAGAATCATCTCTGAGTATCTCTGTCTCTGTGTGTTGGTGATCAGCAGAACTGTCCGCTGATAGCAGATGGTGTGTGTGCTTCACTCAGCCAGGGGTCTGAACGCTTCATCCTTGAAGAAAGTTCACATCCACAAATCAGCAGCTCGAGTGGCTGTAGCGGCGCTGCGGGGGGAAGTTTGTAGTAATGAAAGCATGAATATTCTTTGAAAGTGCTCGCCGATGGAGAGGCGTTTTGATTAAGGCTTTTCAGATGATTATTGATTCTGTGTCTGGAGTGAAACAGTTTCCTGGTTTTGGTTTTTCCACCGCTGGAGTCTGGAGGAGGAGTGAGAGCTCAGATAGACGCAGAGGTGATGCGGGTCACACACACACACGTTTGTTTTTGTGTAAAGTGTGTTCATCCCATAGGTGTAATGGTTTTTATACTGTACAAACTGTATATTCTCTGGCCCTACACCAACCCTACACCTAACCCTAACCCTCACAGGAAACTTTGTGCATTTTTAATTTCTCAAAAAAACTCATTCTGTATGATTTATAAGCGTTTTGAAAAATGGGGACATGGGTTATGTCCTCATAAGTCACCCTCTCCTTGTAATACCTGTGTCATACCCATGTCATTATACAGAGTTGTGTCCTGATATGACACAAAAACAAAAGCACACACACACACACACACACATGATTTACTCACCCTCGAGGTATCCTATGTGTATATGACTTTCTTCTTTCAGAAGAATCCAATCTGAGTTATATAAAAAAATGTCTTGGCTCTTCCAAGCTTTATAATGGCAGTGAATGGGTGTTATTTTTCAATAGTCCAAAAGAAGTCCAATAAAGTGCATCCAACCATGATAAAAAGTGCCTCACACGGCTCCGGGGCTGAACAAAGGCCTCCTGTACCGAATCGATGTGTTTTTATAGGAAAAATATCCACATTTAAAACTTTATAAACAGTAATCTGTAGCTTCCGCTGACTGTCATGCATTTATTTGGCAGATGATGTAAATGTAGATTAAGATTCGGTGAGTATATGCTAGTCTCACGAGAACCGGCGTTTGTTAACAGGAGCAAAGGAAGCAATGTTTTCTAACTTTGGCAAAAGAAAACCAGTCTCCTCTTGGCTTCTATGAAACTATTTCCACATTTTTCTTTACAAATCCTTGTAAAGCGCTTACACTACATCCTATGTAATCCTCCAGAATAAATGTGCGTACTATATTTAGTATACATTTAGTTTTATAAAGTTTTAAATATGGATATTTTTCTTACACAAATGCATTGATTCGCTTCAGGAGGTTTTTAATCACCAAAGGAGCCATGTGAGGCACTTTTTATGATGTATGGATGCACTTTATTGGACTTCTTTTGGACTATTGAAAATAACACCCATTCACTTCCATTATAAAGCTTGGAAGACCCAGGACATTATTTAATATAACTCCGATTGGATTCTTCTGAAAGACGAAAGTCGTATACACACAGGATGGCTTGTGGGTGAGTAAATCATCGTGCAATTAAAAAAATTTGGGGTAAACTATCCCTTTAAACGCTCGTTTGCTGGCGGGTCAGTTCTCAGTATTATACGCGACTTTGGCCTTCTTTTTTTGTAAAGCTGCATTGAAATTGATTGCTCATTAATTGATAATAAGTAATTGATAATAAATAATATTGATGATAATAAATCATCATTAAAATATTGGGCTTGTTTTTAAAGCTGCGGTTATTTGTCTCGCGAGAGTTGGAAGCGGTGTTCCCAGACTGTGTTAAAGCACAGTGAGCTGAAGTCTGTCAGATCTAATGGTCTGTAAAGAGAACTCCGTCTGTGTTCTTCATCCCTCCATCTTCCTCGCCTCCTCGATGTTTCCCTCGGGTGTGTTTTCCTCTCCTCCTCTTTTCATTATGTAGATGTGTCTCTGCGCTCCTGCTGACTGCGTTTGCTATATTCTTTTTTTATTTCGTGTATTTTTCTGTTGATTTGTTTCGCAGCGGGATGGAGAGGGCATCAATCACTGTCACTTAGTGTCGCTTATCTTAAAGACGGGAAACTTCTCGCTCTCACCCCGGCACCCGTCTGAATTTTAAAACTCACTCACTACATAAATCTGTGGAGGGCTCGGGACTCAAATATATGTTTACGCGTTTACACAAGAGGAGCGCCGTTGTTCAGAACACCGTCACTTCTGATTCTCGCGGACACGCGCTTGTGCAGCTCTTATTTAGATGCATGATTAAAGTTACTGAATGGGGGAGCTGTCTGTCATCTGTTGACGCATGCAAATATCTCTTCTTAATTCTGATATTACTTCTTAAAATAAATATATATTCACAACATTGATGGAAACACATCTTTGTTTATTCAACATCTCTGCAGTTTTGTGTGTTTTTCTTGTTTTGTCGCGTCACTCTTTGACTCCCAGCTACTGGTTCTCTCTCTCTCTCTCTCTCTCTCTCCCTCTCTCTCTCTGATGGATGGCTGTGGGTTTTGTGGGTGTGATGGTTCGCTCTCCTCCTGTGGGATGTGCACGTGTGCCGGTGATCTATAGCCCGTGAAGTGCTCAGTCCTGGTGGTCGGTAACAGGGCTGTGTGTTCTCCGGGGCACTGTGAGGAGAACGTGC
This sequence comes from Carassius carassius, assembly GCF_963082965.1. Taxonomy (NCBI): domain Eukaryota; kingdom Metazoa; phylum Chordata; class Actinopteri; order Cypriniformes; family Cyprinidae; genus Carassius; species Carassius carassius. The sequence goes on from NC_081764.1 coordinate 590,997, forward strand.
ATTATCTGTGGAGTCCTTCAGGGCCAGAGAGGCGAATCAAGCCTGAAATAGAGCTGTCCTCCGAAGCGTAAGCACCAGGCGATGACATAAACAACACAGTTCTTCTCTTTCTTTCTTCCCCGTCAGTGTTTCCTCCAGTCACACTCAAGCAGATGGGATCATTTTCAATTCTCATGGACAGAACTGCACTTAATTAGCAGCGTTTTACATCAAAATTGTACCTAATTAGAGTACAGTGTCATTCCTCACACATCACCTGTATTAAAATTCATTTTTGAGCTTGCCAGGCTTTGTGCACGTTCCAGATCATTCATTTGAGGTTCCATTAGAAGGCAACTCATAGATATTGAAACAGACCTACACAGACACTTTTGCCTTGGAGCAACCTTTGTTGGGGAAAGTTACTTTTAAAATTGATACATTGTAATATTGCATTACTCCCTAAAATGTATCTAATTATGTTGCTTAGTTACTTTTTATGGATGCATTACTTTTGCATTACTTCTTTTTTTCACCTGCGCTGTGCTTGCTTGTTTGTTTTGAATATAAAAAGTTATATTTTTGATAAGCCTTTTCACACCAAGAGTGAAATGAATGAGCCTCAGGCTGAAGGAAATGTAAATGCATGTCTGTACAGTAGAGAGCGCTGTTCAAACAAACCTTTCAGCAATTAAAAAAGCAAAGAAACACAAATGTTCATCAAAAGTAATTTTTGTTTGTTTGTATGGCTGAACTGGATCATTTCTTTTTAATAAAATGGAATTAAATACATAAATGATATTCTGAGTTTGCTTCGGCTGTTTTTATTAATTTTGAGGAATACTGAATCTGTTTTTGTGAAAACATGTTGACATTTAGTCGAGAATTACAGTAAGATCATGTTCACACAGCGCCTCTTGATTCCTCTCAACAGCTGAAAAAAAAGTCATGCATTACTTGACTAGTTACTTGTAAAAGTAATCTGATTCCGTAACACACGCATTACATCCGACACTGAGAAACACTAATGTAAGACAAGATAAAAGCACAGCAAGTCACTCTCTCTTATGTTTTAGAACTTCTATATTTTTCTGCCTTTCTTTTAGAAATAAATGTTCCAAAAGAGTTTTTGGTTCCTCAAAGAACCTTTCAGAGAATTGTTCTAAAAGTATCCATTGTTTCAGATTTTCTTCGTCTTTTTCCACCATAAAAAACCTTTAGTGGTTCTTCATGGAACCAGTGATGCCAATAACAATCATCACTCTTAAAAAGAAAGGTTCTTTTAGGAACTGTTCACTGGGAGTTTCTTGGGGGGACCAAAATACGGCTAAAACTCCCATTTTGAAGAATGCGTTGCAGCTTTTATATACAGCACTAAACTGACTGGTTGGTTTAAGGATCTAATGTTTAATAATCTTGACTGCTAAAGTTCATCCTTCACGGAGTCACAGTTCAAAGCCGTCACATATTTCAGAATGATAAATAGCTGTCTCAGATCCGGTTCTTCTAGACCGTGTCCATTAAGATATGAGAAGGTGTAAGAGCTGATCTGAGATCTAATGCTTCTTCTTTAGCGATGCCTTTGGCATTATCTAACAAACAACTTGAAGGTGAAGCTCTTCTGCGTCTTGATTATATTTCAGCAGATGTCTTTTCTATGCGGTTAACAGGAAATCAGACACAGATCAGGTTATCTCACTTCACTCTGTCGATATGTGCACCTGTTTATTAGCTCCTAAATCTGATTGTGCGGTTCCAAACCAGCTCATATGATAATAATTAAATTGGTCCAGCTGAAGCTATTCTAAGATCACTGTCAGAGTTCTCGTAGTCTATAAGATTTCAGTCTTCTTCTAGGTCCTGGAGAAAGCTGGAGGACTGTTTCATTGTACTTTGAGCAAAGAATCACTTCCAGAATTTCTGTAAAGTATAAAGTAAAATTGCATTTCACAGTCCATTGCTGCAGTTTCAAATCTTCAGACACATTATAAATGTATGAATGTGATTCTCAATCTGTTACATAAGCTACATTATTTGTTGTTTTAGAATTTTCAACTTTTTCTTTTTTAAGTTTTGATAGTTTTAGTTTGTGCATCTGTCTTTAAAATAAATAGACTAAATATAATCAATTTCTTAAGATATTATGATATGTAATATGACAGAAAACAAAAAATAAATGAGTCATTGAATCATTCACTCAACCGATTCCTTCAAAAGCATGGAATCAATCAGAAAACAAAACAAGAAACGAGTGAGTCATTGAATCATTCGCTCAACCGATTCCTTCAAAAGCATGGAATCAATCAGAAAGAAAACAAGAAACGAGTGAGTCATTGAATCATTCACTCAACCGATTCCTTCAAAAGCATGGAATCAATCAGAAACAAAACAAGAAACGAGTGAGTCATTGAATCATTCGCTCAACCGATTCCTTCAAAAGCATGGAATCAATCAGAAAGAAAACAAGAAACGAGTGAGTCATTGAATCATTCACTCAACTGATTCCTTCAAAAGCATGGAATCAATCAGAAACAAAACAAGAAACGTGTGAGTCATTGAATCATTCGCTCAACCGATTCCTTCAAAAGCATGGAATCAATCAGAAACAAAACAAGAAACGTGTGAGTCATTGAATCATTCACTCAACCGATTCCTTCAAAAGCATGGAATCAATCAGAAAGAAAACAAGAATTGAATGAGTCATTAAATCATTCACTCAACTGATTCCTTCAAAAGCATGGAATCAATCAGAAACAAAACAAGAAACGAGTGAGTCATTGAATCATTCACTCAACCAATTCCTTCAAAAACATGGAATCAGTCAGAAACAAAACAAGAAATGAGAGAATCATTGAATCACACACTTAACCGATTCCTTCAAAGACATGGAATCAATCAGAAGGAAAACAAGAAACGAATGAGTCATTAAATCATTCACTCAACCGATTCCTTTAAAAACATGGAATCAATCAGAAACAAAACAAGAAACAAATGAATCATTGAATCATTTACTCAACCGATTCCTTCAAAGACATGGAATCAATCAGAAAGAAAACAAGAAACGAATGAGTCATTGAATCATTCACTCAATCGATTCCTTCAAAAGCATGGAATCAATCAGAAACAAAACAAGTTATGAGTGAGTCATTGAATCATTCACTCAACTGATTCCTTCAAAACCTTGATTTATTCAAGAACGAAATGAGATAAGTCATCGGAGCATTCATTCTAATGATTTGTTCAAAACACTGATTTATTCAAAACTCTTTATGAGCGAGTCATTAAATCATTCATTCAAATGATTCATTCACAACATTGATACGTTCAGGAAGTAAACATGCCACTGTGTGTCTCTGAGTAACTTGAAGATGTTAATTCTCATGCTGCTTTGTTTGGGAATGCTGTGTTATTGCTGACGGATCAAACTGGGAATATTGTGTCTGAAATGTAAGTTCCTCCAAATGAACATCTTGTTTATTGAGCAGCAGCAAGATTACGAGTGTGATATTGTCTCTCCTCTTGTGGTTTCACTGTTGTTTGGTTCCCTTTCTCTGTGTCGATACATATATCTGTTTTCTCAAACGTTATGCTCTAATTAAGATCTGCTGTATATCGAAGTGAACTATGTAGACTTTCCTATGGAATCATTGGCATTTAGGAAATCAATACAGCAGCACGACAGGTCGCAGAGACCAGCCTTTCCTTCCCTTTCCTCTTGCTTTGTGAGCATCAACTTTTATCCGTGGTCTCAGAAGAATCAAATAGTCTTCATGAGAAATAATGAGTCAATGATGTCATTTAACAAGAGTTTGGAGGTGTAAATGAATGAGGATAGCAATGATAATTTTTGAGTCTATATTGAGATTTTGATGGTATCAGATATTTTCCATTTCGTCTCATTGCTCTCTGAGAGAATCTAAGTTGAGACCTGAAAATTTATTTTAAAAGTGCATGTAAATTACTAACAAACTGTAGTCTGTTACTTATTCCAAATTACATGACAAAAATTACATTAAAGGTTGTATTATCAGACTCCTTTTTTGATTACTTTTAGATTACTTATGACCCAACTTGTTTATCATATTGATTTATATAGGATAATCTGCACTGGCAAAACTAGTCTAAAACCAAAAACATGCCTTTTTCAGTTCTACTTTTTAATTTGATTTGAAATTCAATGCATCCTGTTTGCAGCTTCAGTTTAAATGCACTTCAAATTTAGACATTGCATTGGAATCTCGTTCTCAATTCAGTTCTAAATTGAAAAAAAAAAAAATATGACAGAAGGTTGAAATGTCTCGATTTGCTCTCCATTTAGTCTCTTTGCTGTCTGGGAGAAACTAAGTTGTGAAGATAAGTTTATGATGTTTCTCCTGTGGCTGTGATGATTTTCTCTTCAGATCTAAGCGCATCTGAAGTTCTCTGTAATTTTAGCAGGTCTCGAAGCGTTTCGGTGTATTTTTATGAATTCTCCAATATCCCCCCAACAGAAAGCCTCCAGACCATTATACTTCGTGAGTAATAAATAATCTCTTTAGCCATGACTGAGCCAAGATAAAAATGAATTGCTTTCATCGGTTACCCATCATGCTGTGAGACCCCGGGCGTCCCTGACATGAATGATGCCACGTCTCTTAGCTTCACCTGTGGGCTGTGGTAATTACGGCCCTCCGGCTCCGTTTCTCCCAGTTTTCAAGCAGAGGAGTCATGCTGAACCAAATCTGTACACCGGATAAAATCTGATCCTACCAATAAAATGAGCATTTTGGGTTCATAATGTCTGAAGCCATGAAATCTCGAGTCAGAGCTTTAATGCACCAAGAGCACCGCATTGACCTCCATGAAAAGTGTTTCAGGATAAGTCTCTCTTCCATCTTTTGTTTTCAAGGCACACCACTGTCATTTACAGCTGAACTCACAATGACTTAACAGCTTGAAGTGAATTTGAACTGAGAAGGCACACAGGATGCTTATATGAAATACAGGAAGTAGAATTGTAGAGTAATCTCTCTTACAACGTTTATTTTTAAAAAGAGATCTGAAAATTTGACCATTAGCCAGATTAGCAGAACTAGTTTTCATGGCTGTTAATTTAATTTGAATAAATAACTTTAAAGGCATAGTTATTAAAATGGATGGTAACACTTTTCTGTAAGGTTCCATTTAGTAACATTAGCTAACAAAAAAAAACCCTTCTGAATCCTTTATTAGTTTTATTTATTGTTAATTTAAAAATGTAATAATTGAAAAAAAAAAAATCTATTGACTCGGGATGTAACGATTAACCGTGAGTCGGTTGAAAATCAATTCAAATGTGTGACGATTCAAATCGGTTGAGATGCTAAACAGATTGTGATTCAATTAGGGGAGGAGTTTATATGAATGTGTGTCTGAGGGGAACTTACTGTCTTTAGAAAAGTTTAGATGGTATTTTTTCTTTTCACCTTACTCTGTATGATGCATATTAAAGTTCATAAGGGGAAGTCGTGGCCTAATGGTAAGAGAGTCGGACTGGCAATCGAAAGGTTGTGAGTTCGAGTCTCGGGCCGGCAGGAATTGTGGGTGGGGGGAGTGCATGTACAGTTCTCTCTCCACCCTCAATACCACGACTTAGGTGCCCTTAGGTGCAAGGCATTGATCCCCCAACTGCTCCCTGGGTGTCGCAGCATAAATGGCTGCCCACTGCTCCGGGTGTGTGTTCACAGTGTGTGTGTTCACTGCTCTGTGTGTGTGCACTTTGGATGGGTTAAATGCAGAGCACAAATTCTGAGTATGGGTCACCATACTTGGCTGAATGTCATGTCACTTTCACTTTCATAAGTTCAGCGCTGCTTTGTTTACAGCGGTAACCAAGGAAACGCTGTATCACTGCTGTTCAGAAGTGCAGCGCTGCTTTGTTTACAGCGGTAACCAAGGAAACGCTGTATCGCTGCTGTTCAGAAGTGCAGGGCTGCTTTGTTTACAGCGGTAACCAAGGAAACACTGCAGCACTGCTGTTCATAAGTGCAGCGCTGCTTTGTTTAGAGCGGTAACCAAGGAAACAGTGTATCATTGCTGTTCATAAGTGCAGCGCTGCTTTGTTTACAGCGGTAACCAAGGAAACAATGTATCACTGCTGTTCATAAGTGCAGCGCTGCTTTGTTTACAGCGGTAACCAAGGAAACAGTGTATCATTGCTGTTCATAAGTGCAGCGCTGCTTTGTTTACGGCGGTAACCAAGGAAACATTTTAAGCTCCACCTGCTGGCAGAGAGTGGATCTGCGTCTCGTTCAGCTCGTCTGCTGTTACGCTTTCATAGCACTTTATTTTACAGTCCTGTTCCTCATGTACATACTATGTACTTATTATAGTAATTACAATAACTATGTAATAACTAGGTACTAACCCTGAACCTACCCCTAAACCTAACCCTACCCCATGTAGTTACCTTGTATTACCAGAACTTTCTTAGATAAATACATTGTGAGTACACTATAAGTACATGTAAGTACATGTACTGTAAAATAAAGTGCAACCGATATTTTTATGTATAGTTTCACAAAACTGAAGTCAAACCATTCTGTTTTTGCTTAAAATTTTTGAATTATACAATCTAATTTAGATAAAAAACTGCTCATGTTGAATGTATGCAGCATCGTGATTAAAATGCAGTGGTTCCCTCTAATTTTAAATGGAAAGTGCACAGACAAAGCCTTATTTTGTTTCTAAGAGATTTTTTATTTGTGCTGATTTGTGGCTTGTTTTAAAAATTACATTTAGTTTTGTTATTTACATTTAATTTCTATAAATATTTTGTCATTTAACAGATGCTTTTATCCAAAAGCAACTTAATAATATGCAAGTGCTGCCATATTAGTATATTATTATAGTTATATTTCAATTTCACAAAGAAATGTACAGCATTTTTGTCCAAATATCCTTTTGTAAAAAAAAAAAAAAAAAAAAAGAAAATTGTGAATTGATTTGTGAGTTGAGTGAATTGTTACGTCCCTCCTATTAACATTAGGAACATGAGCTAACATCGAACAGTTGCATTTTTATTAACTAACATTAATAAAAACTGTAACAAATATACAGTATGGCTCATTGTTAGTTAATGCATTAATGAACGTTAACTAATTGGACTCTACTGTAAATCAATAATAATGCAAAGCTCTGTTTCTTCTGTTGTGTTACTGAGCTTAATGTCTTGAATTGTATTTTTGTACATTTCTCCTCCCGTCATTCTGGTTCATATTAACAATTGTGAGACTCGCATCATGTGATTGTCCAATAATTATTGATTGTGTTTTAAAGGTCAGCTGCAAATGGGGTCAAAGTTGAGCTTTGAGCGTCACGTTTCAACACTTGTGTATTCAGTAGACGTCACTGACAGCTTGTCTGAGGCTGTTCTGGGTCACATTATTGAAATAAATATGAGCTTTATGACAGATATGGATCAGAATTTATTGGTAACAGTTTGTGTTGAGACTTTAATTGATTATTTGAGATGTGAGCGTGTGTGTGTGTGTGTGTGTGTGTGCGTGCGTGCGTGCGTGCGTGTGCGTGCCATAAAAACCATAAAAACATTTTAAAAAATGTTTAACCATTTACTGCACTTTATTCTTCTTCTACTTAATTAAATGTTGCAGCTGATGAATCAAAAGTCTTACACATTTTTTAAAAATTACTGCGAAATACAATGTTGAATATTTTACCACTGATATTTTAATTTTATTTAATACTATTTTGAGATTTTATACAACTCAATTTAATGGCAGTAAAGTATTAATATTAATTAATATTGATTATATTTTAATATGTATAAGAGTTACAGGTGTGTATTCTACAGTTTTTTTCAATATCTCTTAATTTAGCTGTTGTTTAATTATATTGTTACAGCATTTTTCTTAATTATAGTGTCTCATGTTTGCTTTATAAATCAGTCTGGACTCGGCTGGTTCTAGCAATAAAACAATATCCAAACTGGTTAACCAAACAGCTGCTGGTAAAAATTAAAATAAAAATACTATGGAAATGTTGGGTCACACACATTCTTCAACGTTTCTGTCACGTACGGTGTTACAGATAACACAGGAGAGGGAACCAATTGCAGGTAAGTCCTTTATTTGAAGGGTAATCCAAAGGGGTAAACAGTCCAGGCAGGGTCAAAACCAGAATATCCAAACATAACATAAACCAAACAAGAAGAAAAGGCAAGGGCAAGAACTGACGGACATGAATTAACATTCAACAAGGAACATTAAACAAGGACTCCGTAACACAGACTCAGACAGACCGGGTATAAATACACAGAAGGATAATGAGGGAGCAGGAGACAGGTGGGGAACAATCAATTACTAAACAGGAGGAAGGTGACCAAATAAGGGAACAGGAAGTGATAAGGAGACAGACACCGTGAGAAAGGAGGACACATAGTGGAAACCCAGGGAACACAACCCAGACACTGTGACAGGACCCCCCCTCTACGGAGCGGCTCCCAGACGCTCCACGACAAGACACGACACAGACCAGGAGGGAGGCGGACAGGTGGAGGCTCAGGGGGAGGGACGGAGGGCCAGACTCACTGAGGGGAACAGACAGAAACATAACAGAAACCAAGAAACACAAAATAGAAATCCATAAGGACATCATGTGGCGCCCCCCAGGGCGGAGCAGAAGACCACCACAGCCGTGTGGTCGAGGCGGAAGCCCCCCAGGGCGGAGCAGAAGACCACCACAACTGTGTGGTCAGTACGGAAGCCCCCCAGGGCGGAGCAGAAGACCACCACAACCGTGTGGTCAGGACGGAAGCCCCCCAGGGCGGAGCAGAAGACCACCACGTCCTTGGGGACGAAGCCAGAGTCCTCCAGGGCGGAGCGGAAGACCCCCACAGCCGTGTGGTCAGGACCAGAGCCCCCCAAGGCGGAGCAGACCTTCGTGCGGCTGGACCAACGGGATGACGAAACTCTGGTAATTCCCTGGTGTCCTTACTGGACTCCAGAAGATTGGTGCTGGCCTCTGCTCATGAAGATCATTGGTGACTTGTATT
>NC_081764.1:610006-617506 GCF_963082965.1 Carassius carassius
GAACCCCTACGAATGGGTGCGAAACCAGTCGCAGCTCCAGGATCACACAGGCTACCGTCCCAAACGCAAACCCTCCCTCAAAACCTCCATGAAGACTAAAAAGATCTTCGGTTGGGGCGACTTCTACTTCAACGTCAAGACGCTCAAGTTCAGTCTGCTGGTGACGGGGAAGATCGTGGACCACGTCAACGGGACGTTTACGGTCTACTTCCGCCACAACTCCTCCAGTCTCGGGAACGTGTCGGTGAGCATCGTTCCTCCGTCCAAAATCGTAGAGTTCGAGGTTCTCCAGAAACCTCTTCACCCAGAGATCCAGTTCCACCAGCAGCACCAGTCCACCGTCGACCCCAAAGACATCAAAGCCTTCAACTGTCGCGTGGAGTACGAGAAGACGGACCGCTCCAAGAAGCCCAAACCCTGCCTATACGATCCATCGCAGACCTGCTTCACTGAAAACACCCAGTCGCACTCGTCCTGGCTCTGTGCCAAACCCTTCAAAGTCATCTGTATCTTCATCTCCTTCTTCAGCATCGACTACAAGCTGGTGCAGAAAGTCTGTCCGGACTACAACTTTCAGAGCGAACATCCGTATTTGGGATGAAGCGGCTGGGACTTCACAAGGCATTATGTTTTCTTTGTATATAGAAAGAACCACCCTAATTTGTTAAGCTCTTAAAGGGGTCATCGGATGCTACATGCACTTTTACAAGTTGTTTGAACTGAAATGTGTGTTGGCAGAGTGTGTACACAACCACCATATAATGATAAAAATCCATCCAGTGGTTTTTTTTATTTGCTCAAATCTTTACCCCTTTCTAAAATCGAGCCGATCTCAGTGGCGTCACACAGACAGGCCCCTCCCACAATAGTTTGATTGACAGCAGCATTTCAGCACAGACTGGACTGGTGTCTAACTGTCATCAGTCCACCATTGTTTCTTGGCCGGAGCAGATGTAGATTAGAATGACTCCGAACTAGGGATGTAACGATTAACTGCGTGCCAGTTGAAAATATATTCGAATGTGTGACGATTCAAATCGGTTGAGATGCTAAACAGATCGCGATTGAATTAGGGGAGGAGTTTATATGAATGTGTGTCTGAGGGGAACTTAATGTCTTTAGAAAAGTTTAGATGTTATTTTTTCTTCTCATCTTGCCTCTGTATAATGCATATTAAAGTTCATAAGTTCAGCGCTGATTTGTTTACAGCGGTAACCAAGGAAACACTGTATCATTGCTGTTCATAATTACGGCTCTGCTTCATTTACAGCGGTAACCAAGAAAACACTGCATCATTGCTGTTCATAAGTGCAGCAGCTGCTTTGTTTACAGCGGTAACCAAGGAAACACTGCATCATTGCTGTTCATAAGTGCAGCAGCTGCTTTGTTTACAGCGGTAACCAAGGAAACACTGTATCATTGCTGTTCATAAGTGCAGCAGCTGCTTTGTTTACAGCGGTAACCAAGGAAACACTGTATCATTGCTGTTCATAAGTGCAGCAGCTGCTTTGTTTACAGCGGTAACCAAGGAAACACTGTATCATTGCTGTTCATAAGTGCAGCAGCTGCTTTGTTTACAGCGGTAACCAAGGAAACACTGTATCATTGCTGTTCATAAGTGCAGCAGCTGCTTTGTTTACAGTGGTAACCAAGGAAACACTGTATCATTGCTGTTCATAAGTGCAGCAGCTGCTTTGTTTACAGCGGTAACCAAGGAAACACTGTATCATTGCTGTTCATAAGTGCAGCAGCTGCTTTGTTTACAGCGGTAACCAAGGAAACACTGTATCATTGCTGTTCATAAGTGCAGCAGCTGCTTTGTTTACAGCGGTAACCAAGGAAACACTGTATCATTGCTGTTCATAAGTGCAGCGCTGCTTTGTTTACAGCGGTAACCGTGTATCAGTGTATCATCTGTTCATAAGTGCAGCAGCTGCTTTGTTTACAGCGGTAACCAAGGAAACACTGTATCATTGCTGTTCATAAGTGCAGCGCTGCTTTGTTTACAGCGGTAACCGTGTATCAGTGTATCATCGGAAACAGTGTATCATTGCTGTTCATAAGTGCAGCAGCTGCTTTGTTTACAGCGGTAACCAAGGAAAATGTGTATCATTGCTGTTCATAAGTGCAAATCATTGCTGTTCATAAGTGCAGCAGCTGCTTTGTTTACAGCGGTAACCAAGGAAACAGTGTATCATTGCTGTTCATAAGTGCAGCAGCTGCTTTGTTTACAGCGGTAACCAAGGAAAATGTGTATCATTGCTGTTCATAAGTGCAGCGCTGCTTTGTTTACGGCGGTAACCAAGGAAACACTGTATCACTGCTGTTCATAAGTGCAGCGCTGCTTTGTTTATAGCGGTAACCAAGGAAACAGTGCATCACTGCTGTTCATAAGTGCAGCGCTGCTTTGTTTACAGCGGTAACCAAGGAAACAGTGTATCATTGCTGTTCATAAGTGCAGCGCTGCTTTGTTTATAGCGGTAACCAAGGAAACAGTGCATCACTGCTGTTCATAAGTGCAGCGCTGCTTTGTTTATAGCGGTAACCAAGGAAACAGTGCATCACTGCTGTTCATAAGTGCAGCTCTGCTTTGTTTACAGCGGTATCCAAGGAAATGTTTAAGCTCCACCTGCTGGCAGAAAGTGAATCTGCGTCTCGTTCAGCTCGTCTGCTGTTTCGGTTAGTTTTGTTATTTACATTTACATTATAATTACATTTAGTCATTAGGCAGATTCTTACAAATGAGGACAGTAATAGCTATCAAAACCAAAAGTGCTTTACAAAGAAATGTGCAGCATTTTGTCCAAGCAATAATATAAGAACACATATAATTCATAATTTCTCTTAAATCTCATTTGGTAAAAAAAAAAAAAAAAGGTGAATCGAATCATGAGTTGAGTGAATCGTTATATCCCTACTCCTAAGCGATTGAGATTTTTTGTTGTTGGATGTAATAATGAACACAGCGGTCATTATTTACTCCCGACAACTGAGCCGCTGAAGACGCAGTGGATTACATTTGTTTCTGAAGGGAATGCGCCCCTGATCTACATAAATGTGTCAATGTTCACGCAAATCATTCGTGATCCAGCTTCACATTCAGAAGAAGTGAGAGTAAGGCTTTTTAATGAATCTTTGCAAATCACCTTTCCTAATAATGTGCTAATTAGCAGGTTTCACAATGAATGTGATGGAGAGTGACTCGGAAGAGAGGGTGGAGTCAGCAGAGCTCATTAACATTTAAAGGAACATGCTACAAAACTGTTTGTTCTGAAAAGAGCTCTTTTGGACAGGGTAAAAGGTAGAAATTTAAATAAAAAATAAAAAGAGAAATTGTAACCAAACTTTGTTACAGACTTTTCAGTAAGACCCTGAAGAATTATATGAACTTGTGGAAAATGGGCATTCGATGACCACTTTAATATTGATTTCTTTATTGCTTTTGTCTGTTTTCGTCCGTCGACTGTTAGACAGTTTTTTCTACTGATCCTGCTTATGTCTTTCAGAATGGATCGGATGTTTCTGAGATGAAAACCAGCTTGTGGTTTCTTCAAATCTTTCACTGATTGCTAATGACAAACCTGTTAACGGTCTGATCAGGGTATCACAAACTCGACTGATAGTTAAAGTCAACATAACAGTCTATATAACAGATGAATGGTAAATATGATGAATGGTCATGAAAATAAATGGTTATTTTCTTTACAATGCAATGATGAATCAACCAGGAACATGAATTTGTTTTGATTTGATTTGAAGATACATTTCAGAAATTAGAAAATTTTCATGAAGCAAAACCATTAAGGTTGAGTTTTCCCCTTAAACTACACTCTTTAATATAAAGATGTCCATATAGAAACTTAAAGAAGCTTCAAGTGAACCAAATCTTAAAATAAACCTTTTTTTTCTGTCAGTGAAGAACATTTTAATGATCTTAAAATGCTTTATCCGCTATTAAGAACCTGTAGTGTTTCTATGGATGTTAAAGGAGCCATCAATACGAATGAAGATGCTTTATTTTGAAGAGTGTAGATTCATCAGCAGAAGCTACAAAAGCTTTCTTGAGTCGTAAACCAGGTTTAATGGTCAAAACATTGAGCAAAATCCTGCAGGAACTCTGAGAGAGAATAATAAACAGATCCAAATGAATGTATTTAATAGAATGTTATTCAACCCCGTATGAATTACCTTTATATATATATGATGAAATTAAAGATATGGCTTATCTATTTACTCTGAATAAAGTATGAAGAGACACAAAGAGGAATATATGGGTGAGATGCTGACACGTTTCATTCTTGTTTTTCAAGTCGAGCACCAAATGGAAGCGTCTTTCTTTATTTTCTGGACACCGATCAGTCTGTGAATCAGAGATATGAGAGGAGCGCAGCAGTTCTGTGAATAAAGCATTGCTTGATGATGTGTATAGTATAAATGGGGGGAATTGTGTGTAAATAATGTATCACAAATAAATAATTAAATCTAACCTGCCTGACCTGCTGTTATTATCCAATGATTGACAATGCTGCTTTAAGAAAGACTCAAGACTGCAAAGAAGTTTCTTTCAATTCACTTCACATGATACTGACACTGTACTTCTTCTGTAAATCCATGGTAAATTATTGTGCATAAAAAGTGCATTTTCTTCATAGATGAGTTTGTTTTATTAAGGTCACCTGAACTCTGATTACTGGAGTTAAACAAGCAAAAAGAACTTCTACCTGTGAAATATGATCATATTTTTTTTTTGTTACTTTAACTCTTCAAATTAATTTAACCAACTTCATTTTTTAAGTTAAATGAGATTCAACCTGAGTCATTTTTACATTAATGTTTAAATTAATTCTATAGCCAAATGGTATATATACCTAAAATTCGAACTTATGCTTTTAAATTGAAATAGGTGGATATTTTTTACAGTGTAATTGCTGATTGTTTATTATTGGATTGCTGATAAGTATGTGTTTTTGTGTTGTGCATTATATTCTAATCAATGCTGATTCTTCTTGTTAGATTATTTTGGTGTAAAATAATTCCAGTAGTAAAACTAAAGATATAAAGTGTTGATATCATTATGATAGCTCCTCATAATGTCAAACTTGTCCTACTTTTGTAGAATGATATTACTATGAACGCATACAATATGTAAATAAATGAAATTACACTGGAAAGTAGTACTTAGTAATTAGTTTTTATTTATAACTTGATGTACTAAAATAACTAAAACTGAAATTAAACTAATAAAAACTATATAGATACATAAAAAACTCTCAAACTTACTGAATTTTTTACTAAAATTAAATCCAAACGGAAAAAAATAAATAAAAACGAATTCAGTACATTACAAAAAGAAAAAAAATAATCGAATCGAATTGAAAAACACCAGGAAAAGACAAAAAAAACAAAAGAAGAAATCCTAAAATAACGCATTCAACTCTAAATAGCATTAAATGACATAAAATTTGATGTAAACAACACTTGCGTGCGTTAGTCATGACGTCAGTATGTAGGCCAGCGACTGCGCGGCTGCCGCATCTGTCAGGACTACATTTCCCATGATCGCTCGCGCTTAGCGTCAGTCCGCTGCTGTCATTTAGGCGACGGACGAAAAGCGTGCGAACGTAAAAACCTGCTGGAACCGGAGAAGTCGTTTTACGATGTTAACACTGACATTGAGACAACTGATCAGGGTGAGTTTATACACACACACAACCGCTTTATAGCGCACGATGACGCAAAAGCGAATGAATCACAGAGATGATGAATGTACAGTGATGATAACCATCAGCGTGCATGCACAACAGAACACGCATTCGAAGCGTCATGCGTCGATGCAGATGCTGCGTGAGTTGAGGGTCTGATCTGATTCTGAGCTCTGTTCGCCATTCACTGCCTGATTATACTCTCTAAGTCATGCTTTTCTGTTCGACATTTAATAGTGCCTCTGTGACGTGATTTGAGATTGTAGTTTAATACTCCAGCAGAAGTTTCACAGTCCATCTTTGTCAGTTATGCATGAATGCATTTAGGACAAGTTACTGAACTCTGAGATGTCAGCAGTGCTCGTTGAGATCTGTGTCTGCATCATACTAGTTAGATGATGCAACCACTGGTGATGTGTTTCAGCATGATTCCTCTTCAACACTCACATCATTTAAACACGTGCATGCAATGCTTTATTTACACACTTGCATGCTTTAATCTGTGCTTTTAGATCTTTCGAAGCCCTCACAATTTAGATTTTTCTTTTTTTTTTTTTTACTTTGTTTCAGAACTGTGAGATTAAAAAGTCACATTTCGTTTTTTTTGTATGTTTTATTACAAGATGCAAGCAGAAAAACAGAAATTGCAAGATGTAAACTTAACTCTGAGAGAAAACAAAGTCTGAATTGCAAGAAGGAGGGTCATAATTCTGAGCAATTTTCTCAGATATGCAAAACACAAGTGTGAATTGTGAAATTAAAGTGTTTTGCGTCTAAATGCGTTCATCTTTTCTGTCCTGTTACAGAGATCAGATGTGTTTCAGTACAAAGTTTTTCTTTTGCAATCAGACACTGAGTTGCTGTTTTGACTCTTGATGGCATGTTTTTATTAAACTAATAACACGCGTGTCTCTCATTATGGCTGTGGTTCACGTGCTTTCATGCTTTTGTTGGAATGAGCTGAACACGCTTCTGAATACGTAACAAATACATCATCTGTGTTTGTCGGTGATCTGGTGACTCAGTTAATCTGATTTAGTGAAGGCCTTTAGTTAGCAGCTACTTCAGTTCTGTAGAAATAGGTTTCTGAACTGTTTTTCAGATGTTCGTCCGACGTGTTTTATACTGATTGTTCAAGTGTTTTCCCATGCACATTTTCCACAAATTGATATGTTTCTTTAGGGTCTTAATGAAAAGTATGTAACATCGTTTGGTTAAAATTTTTCAATGGTAGTGTAAAAAAAACTCAATAACAACTCTTCTCAGAGCAAGCCGTTTTGTAGCATGTTCCTTTAAATGTTAATGAGCTCTGCTGACTCCGCCCCTCTCTTCCAAGCGGCTTTCTGAGGGATTGTTTACTTAAGCTGCATTCATCTGAAACTTGCTAATTTGCTTATTATTAGAAAAGATAAAATTCAAAAATCGTTTTTTAAACGAACAATTCATATTATCTCAGTCATTTTTCTATTTAAGTAAATAACTAATTTTAAGGACATTTAAATCTTTTTTGCATGAATCGATAAAAAGTTGCTTTAAGCAAAAGTGTCTGCCAAATGCACAAATGTCTATTTATTACAACAAAACCTGTTGAACATTGTCATATCTCTTAATCTCATAAACATATAATTATGCATACTGTATAAACCAAATGCTGTGAAGTTTATGCTAAAAATATGAAATAAAGCCATTAAAAACTAGTGAGAATAAATGTATATTGTCTGAATGTATATTGTTTTGCTTCTTGAGTAAATTTAACTTTTTTTAAGGATGTGTAAATATTGGTGTTTTTTAATAAATC
>NC_081764.1:625006-635006 GCF_963082965.1 Carassius carassius
TAAGAGGTATGAAGAACCGACACACTTGAGATCTTCATCATGCCACGTGTTTGAGCTGTTAGATGTATTGTTATTTTGGTCTGTGTGTGTGTGTGTTAACAGAACTTCTGCAGTCGTGCGGCTCTCGAGGCTCAGGGTTCGTGTCTCAACAACAAGTACTCTGAAGGATACCCTGGAAAAAGGTGTCTTTCTAAATTAATCTTATTATTTTTATTTGGTTTTATGTATTTTTAAAGATGACATATCATGAAAATCTGACTTTTTCCATGTTTACATACTAAACTTGGCTCCCTGGTGCATCTACCAAACCAGGAAAAACGTGAAAAAGATTAACCCAGGAGCTTTGTTTTGTGTTTTTAACAAACGTTTATTTATTTGACCGTTTAAGCGCAAAAAGACATGAAAGAGAGCTTAGTTTAAAACTCGCACAATTAATGTGGCTTTATTTCAGTGCGATAGACATGATAATCAAAACCAAACAGATGTTTTTTTTTAGCAGGGTTTCTGGTGTACGGGCTCCGCCCTATTTTGGAAAAGGGGCGGGGATAAGCAGCTAATTTGCATTTAAAGATATAGTCACGAAAACTGAGTGTTTCCTGTTCCTCTCAAAAAAGGCCTTTTGAAAATGATATAATTATCCGTTTAGTTATTTGAGCTGAAACTTCACACACACATTCTGGGGACACCTGAGACTTATATTACATATTGTAGAAAAAGGCATAATAGGTCATCTTTAATTTATATATATATATATATATATATATATATATAATAATTTTTTTTTAAATAAATTTTATGGTTATTATTAATTTATCTATTAAAAAAATTATAAATTTTATGGTTTTCTAAGTGTATATATTTGTATTGTTATGATTTAATAGTTTATTTATTTTTAGTGTTTAATTTAATTTATCTACTTTTGTTTGCATTTATTATTTATTTGTATTTGTAATATTTTTTTAATCTTTTTTTATAAATTTTTATTTAATTTGTTTTATGTCGCTATTTTAATGTCATTAATATTTCTTTTTTTCAATAAAATGTATCTACTTTATTTTTTTATTTTACGAAATGTAATGTATTGTTATGCATTTATAATTAATGATTTATTCATGAGATTGATGTTGATAGGATCACAGTAGTCTGATGTGCTACATCTGTGTGTGTGTGTGTGTGTGTACTTGCGTGTGCGCGTGTGGTCTGTGTGCGTGTGATGTGTGCGTGTGTGTACTTGCGTGTGCGCGTGTGTGTGTGTGTGTGTGCGCGCGTGTGGTGTGTGTGTACTTGCGTGTGCGCGTGTGTGTGTGTGTGTGTGCGCGTGTGGTGTGTGTACTTGCGTGTGCGCGCGCGTGTGTGTGTGTGCGTGTGTGGTGTGTGTGTGTACTTGCGTGTGCGCGTGTGTGTGTGTGCGTGTGTGGTGTGTGTGTGTACTTGCGTGTGCGCGCGTGTGTGCGTGTGTGTGTGTGCGCGTGTGTGCGTGTGTGTGTGTGCGCGTGTGTGTGTGTGCGTGTGTGGTGTGTGTGGTGTGTGTGTGTACTTGCGTGTGCGCGCGTGTGTGCGTGTGTGTGCGTGTGTGTGTGTGTGTGTGTGTGCGCATGCAGGTATTACGGTGGTGCAGAGGTGGTGGATCAGATCGAGCTCTTGTGTCAGAAGAGGGCTCTGGAGGCGTTTGACCTCGACCCGGCTCTGTGGGGCGTCAATGTTCAGCCCTACTCCGGATCTCCAGCGAACTTCGCCGCTTACACAGCCGTCCTGAACCCTCACGAACGCATCATGGGCCTGGACCTGCCCGACGGAGGACAGTGAGTGACCCTCTCTCTCTCTCTCTCTCTCATTCACTGAACTCTCTCGCCCGCTCGTCAGATGTGTAATGAGTCCTGTGTCTCTGTCAGTCTCACTCACGGATACATGTCTGATGTCAAGCGGATCTCAGCCACCTCCATCTACTTCGAGTCAATGCCCTACAAACTCAACGTAAGTTCACATCGCGTCTGACCCTCTGTGCTTCTACTGCCATTAATTCTAACCATAGTGACACTAAATATTAAAAGCCTAATTAAGAGTCAACCAGACTGTGTGTGTGTGTGTGTGTGTGTGTGTGTGTGTGAGATGGATGAGTGGTCAGTCTCCTCTCTTTGGGAGACATAATAGGAAATCGACAGGCGGCCCTCAGACACACACACACACACACACACACACACACACACCAGTGTGACCCTCAGACTGGTGTCAGTGTGATGGAGTGATCAGACAAGACAGATGGAGTGAGAGAGAGAGAGAGAGAGAGAGAGACTAGTTTGAGGGGGAAATGTTTTTTATCTATTTATACATGTTTTTGTATTGCATTTTTTTTTACCCTTTGTTTATTATTATTAATATTATTATTATTTATTATATTTATTTATTTTTCTAAAAGCCCCTCCCCAAGTTATACCCAGTTATAAATATTTTATATATTTTATAGTACAAGAAATTATTATAAAAAATGTATAAAATACTATATATATAGTATTATTATTATTATTATTATTATTATTATTATTATTATTATTTGTTTTTCTTTTTTGTAAAAGAAATGTTGATGATAAATCTAGATGTCAAAGATTTGTTGAGACTGAGAAATATACTGTTATAAACTCCTTAATGGTTAACCTTCTCTCTCTCTCTCTCTCTCTCTCTCTCTCTCTCTCTCTCTCTCTCTCTCTCTCTCTCTCTCTCTCTCTGTCTCACTCACTCACACACACACACACACACACACACACTCTCTCTCTCACACACACACACACACACAGCCTGAGTCCGGTCTGATAGACTACGATCAGATGGAGTTGACGGCTCGACTCTTTCGACCCAGACTCATCATCGCCGGCACCAGCGCTTACGCTCGCCTCATCGACTACAGCCGCATCAAGAAGGTCTGAATCTCTCTCACATTTCTTTATTGGAATGATTAATCATTTTGCTCAGTTTTATTTGTATGGTTGTAAAGCATTTGACGATCAGCTCAGCTGCATACAAATAAACATACATAAACTAAAGGAATGGTTCACCCAAAAGTGAAAATGATCTGAAACTCATCAGAGATCACGAGGAGTTTGTTTCTTCATCAGGTTTGTAGAAATGTAGCATTGCATCAGTGTCTCATCAATGGATGCTCTGCAGTGAATGGCTGCCGTCAGAATAAGAGTCTGATAAAAACATCACAATAATCCACAGCACTCCAGTCCATCAGTGAACATCTGGAGAAGACAAAAGATGAAACAGTGAAAAAGTGTTCTGGTCTGAATCAGGAGAGAAATCTGCACAGATCAAGCAGCGTTTAAACAGCTCTAAACTAATCTGTGAGAGACAACAGCAGATGCACTTTTCCACTGGAGGAAGTGTTATTATGTTATATTAAGGAAAGAAAGATCATATTTAAATAAAAGAGCTTAATCTACAACAGTGTTTAGAAGACTTCCTTTCCAGTCCACCAAGAGCATTTATAGTTCATCTAATCTAAACTAAATTAAATTAGATTAGAAAAAGGAAATAAAGAAAAATGTAAATTTAAAATTATGCAAAAGGAAAATAGTCCAAACATACATTAAGATATAAATACCAAACTGAGTTTATTTTTGCTGTCTCGACTGCTCTCTTTATTCACACACACTCGTCTGTCTCTCTGAAACATTTGTGTTTAACTGTTCAAGTCTGACGCCTCGGAGACGACAAACATATCCACTGATCCTGACGCTTTCTGCTCACAGTACAGTGAACACACACACACACACACTAGGGCTGTCAAAATTGACGTTCGAATATTCCCTCTAAAAAATACACGAATATTCAACTATTCGAACATCTGGTTGCGCATGTTGTCAATGACGCGCATTACGTCAATAACAGGCAAAAATAATACAAAGAGACATAACTACTTGTATAGATAGTCTATTTGAGTCTATTTATTGAAGTTTTACAGCATATAGAACTGACATTGAATGCTCCGAGCGAGCTGTGCTGTGGTAAACATGGAACTTTTCCTTGACATGAAACGATAAATAATCAAACCTCGGATCCATTGCTTGACAGAACTCCCCGAAGCCTGTCCCATCCGCGATACTGATCGGTCTCGTGTCCTTAAAAATGAACGAAATTATTTTATCCGTTATGGCCTCAGACAAAGAGCTTGTGGCGGGCGACGCAAAGTAACGTTAAGTGTCAAGACGTGACTGTTTAGCTGGAGTTCCACACATTATGCCATGCTCATTTGGGTGCACATTTTTGAGATGTGACCTCATGTTGCTAGTGGTCGAATGGTATGCTAACTGTATCTTAAATAGCTGGCATTCAACAATCTCGCGGGTCAACAATTTTACCTCATTTTCTCAGCTGCGGTCGAGTTGGGCTCTGCACTTGCTGGTATCTTCCATGAAGACGCGTCAACTTTCAGCAGTGATGCTGTGCCAGACAGTGTGACTCCTGTGAGGCTGTGACCTGTCCCTGAACCCTCAGGCGCTAGCGGCCCACTCGCACAGCAGACAACCACGCCTCTACTAACGCAGGCCTTTTTTTCCACTTTTTTTTTTTAAAAATTCGAATATTAATTTTCACCTTCGAAATTCGTTTTTTTAAAACTATTCGAATACATATTCGAATTTAGAATATTCGCTGACAGCCCTAACACACACACACACACACACACACACAAACACACACACACAAACACCCACTCACTCACTCACTCACTCACGCACACACACACACTCTCTCACACACACACACACACACACACACAAACACCCACTCACTCACTCACTCACTCACGCACACACACACACTCTCTCTCACACACACACACACACACACACACCAAGAAACACACACACGCACAGAAACACACACACAAAGAAACACACACATGCACACAGAAGCACACAGAAACACACACGCACGCACACAGACAGATACGCACACACACGCACACACAGAAACAATCACACATATGCGAACACACACACACATGCATACACACAGAAGCACATGCGCACACAGAAACACACATGCATGCAGAAACACACACACACACAGACAGATACGCACACACACACGCACACACACAGAAACAAGCACACACACGCATACACACATGCATACACACAGAAGCACACACACGGAAACACACATGCACGCAAAAACACACACACACAGAAACTTGCACACACTCACACTCATACACACACTCTTACACACACACATGCATACACACAGAAGCACATGCGCACACAGAAACGCACACACGGAAACACACATGCACGCAAAAAAACACGCACACACACACACTCACACTCAGTCAAACACCCACACACACACACTCAGTCAAACACCCACACACACACACACACACTCACACTCAGTCAAACACCCACACACACACACACACACACTCCACGGCAGATTAAGAGCATCAGTGTGCATAACATTATCAGTGTCTGATCAGCTGGAGATTATCTTTACCCGAGAGCGTAGCGTCACGCTCAGAAGTGTTAGTGAAGCGCCTGCAGTCTCTGGGGCTCGTTCCCTGGAGAAGCGCTCGGATCTCATCAGGTCAGTCTCCGATGGGCCGATAACGGTGCGCTTTGATTGTGATGTTTGCTGCGAGCGCCGCGGATCTCAGTTTCTCAATGCTTTCATAATCCTCCCTGAGCTCTGTCTTACTCTGCTCTCTGTCTCCGGACAGCTGTGCACCGAGCTGAACGCATACATGCTGGCGGACATGGCTCACATCAGCGGACTGGTGGCAGGCAAAGCCATTCCCTCGCCGTTCACACACGCCGACCTCGTCACCACAACCACACACAAATCACTGCGAGGATCCAGGTACAGCTCGAGCAGTGACTGAGATCCATCTCTCAAAGCCTGTGTGCAGGACTAGTGTTTAGTGCACAAACCATTCATTCTGGGAAAGAAGTTAATGTGTTTATGCATCAAGTCTGCTTTTAGACATTTTCAAGACATTTACAATGTTACAGACCATTTCTATTTCAAATAAATTCTGTTCTTTTGAACTTTCTATTCATCTGTGAATCCTGAAAAATAAAATGCATCACAGTTTCCACAAAAATATTAACGTTTTAAACAATGATAATAATCAGAAATTTTTCTATTAGAATAATTTCTGAAGCACATGTGACACTGAAGACTGGAGGAATGATGCTGAAAATACAGAGAAATAAATTACACTTTAACAGCTATTAACATAGAAATTAGTTTTTACTGTATTTTTGATCAAATAAATGCATAAAGACGATAAACTTGCAGTGTAACAGAACACATGCAGTAAGTTACATTGTCACATGACATAAAAAGTAATGAAATAAAATGTTTATTTGGTCCAGTTTTGTGTAAAGTTATGCCATATCAAATGAGACGAGAGCTCAAAATCACAGCAGACTGAGGGAGCTGAAAGTCACATTGCATTATGGGATTTCATGCAATATGCACTGCACATTTTTAGAAAATGTAGATGATCTGGGTGTTGCATGCATGTAGATGATATTGTGCATTAACGTTACTCCTCCTCCTCTGCTCTGGCTCCTCCCTTCAGGGCGGGGCTTATCTTCTACCGGAAGGGCGTGCGCTCGCTGGATAAGAAGGGCAAAGAGGTCATGTATGACCTGGAGGAGAAGGTCAACTTCTCTGTGTTCCCTTCGCTTCAAGGCGGCCCTCATAATCACGCCATCGCCGGCGTCGCTGTGGCTCTCAAACAGGTACAGCTTTGCTTTCACTTCCAGAAGTGAAACTTGTCTTTCCACAAGTGGATATGGATATTTTAAAAGCTGATGCTGATTTCATAAAGAGCTG
Source organism: Carassius carassius (assembly GCF_963082965.1). NCBI lineage: Eukaryota > Metazoa > Chordata > Actinopteri > Cypriniformes > Cyprinidae > Carassius > Carassius carassius. Next base: position 631,850 of record NC_081764.1, read on the forward strand.
GGTGGCAGATATTAAACTAGTTTATATAATACCACACTATTTAATTTAAATGCACATGCATGATGAGTGCTGAAATTAATATTTATGTATTTCACACAATACTTACTAAATTACATAATTTGAAAATCAATAAACACTAAGTATTATTCAGTTAAATTCTATTTTAGTATTTCTCACAAATAAAGAAATTGTTAAAAATATAAAGAAAAAGGAAGACGCTGTAACTTATAATCGCACTGGGAATCGTATTTTTTATACTTGTAAAAATGACATGCTGACTGAAGATGATAAAGTATTATAGTGCTTGCCTGTCTGTTTCTCAGCACTGTCAAAATAAAAGTCCTGGAATGCTTCTGACATGATTAGCCGATGCCGATAATTAAAAAAAAAAAGCCAAATATCGGCCGATATATCGGTTGATTAATACTCTCTACTTTGATTCACTGTGTTTATTAGCAGTTCATTTGCTGAATTAATATCCTGCAATTTAATATGCAGCATCATTTGAGTCCTGGAGCTTCTCTCTGTCTGTCAATCATCTCATATTCTCTCTCATCTTCTCCTGAACAATGGCAGGTGCACTTGGGAGCTCTTTTATGATTTCCGATAATCGGTAGCTCTTCATTCTCTCTCTTCAGGCCATGACGCCCATGTTTCGTGAATACATCGCTCAGGTTCTGAAGAACTCGAAGGCCATGGCCGACGCGCTGCTGAAGAAGGGCTACACGCTGGTCTCGGGTGGGTTTTCAGACGCTGTAGGTTTTGTCTTCAGGTGAGCAGAACGTGTTCGTCTGGGACTGAGACGACGACGTCACTGGATTCTCCCGGAAGATGAAGTTAGTTTTCCTGTGTTTTATCAGTGTGTGCTGCAGGAGTGAGACTCAAACCCATACAAATTAGCGGAACTAATTAACTAAAAAGCAGGTGATTATACTCCGCAGTATTAATGAATATTCCTGTTAATGACTCCGTGTTCGGTTGTATGGAAGTGAAGCAGTAACACACTGATGCACCAAAGACCTGCAGACGCATGAAGCTCTACTAACAGCTTCTTTAAATCACATCCATCATATCATCATGCAGACAGGCTTAAAAACATAAACAGAAGAAAATACAACCCGGATCACATTGACATGGTTGGTGTCGAACCATCATATTATTGGTCAGTCTTTAAAAACATTTAGACAATGTTTTTCAGGGTTTCTGCGAGTCTTAATTCACCTTTAGTAAATCAAAGCTCTTAAATCAGAGCAGAACGCCTGAAAATCATGGCATTAAGCACTGCAAAACATGAATACCTTCCTCAGTATTTCTGTCTTGTTTTCCAGCACAAATATCTAAACATCCTTAAATCAAGATACATTTATCGGAGATGCAAAAGAAGATGTGAAGCCAGAAATTGATCAAAATGAAGTTGAGCTTATGCTTAAAACAAGAACAAATATCGGTCAATGAGATTTTAAAATGTCTTTTCCCTTTGAATGAAGTTTATTTTTCGGAGCCAGTTAACGCATATTTGTAGAGCTGAAACAACGAATCGATTTAATCGATTAAAATCGATTATTAAAATAGTTGTCAACTAATTTAGTCATCGATTTGTTGCTAAATAACTTTTATTTGCCGTAAGCGGCTCATTTCGTGCATATTTCAAATCTGCGGTGACCAAAGTGTGGCAGTAATGAGCCACCGGAGGTTTTACTCAGCCAGTACAGCAGGAGAAGTAGCGAATAGCCAATAGCTGGCCTCGTTTTATGTCACGTGCTTCCCGAGCAGCGTCTCTGCAGCATTCAGCGTGATGTGGGAGTACTTTACATTGAGACTTTAAAAAAGAAGAGTAACCATTAAACTCTGCACTACTGCACTGTTTAAGGGGACGTTCACATATCGCGTCTTTTGCGCGCTCAAGTTCGTTATTTCCAACACCGCACCGCATTGAGTTAAAAACATTTAAACTTTTCAGAATGCCGCAAGCGCATCGCGGGTCATGTGACAAGAACTAACCAATCAGCTTCATCCTTTCCCGTAACAACGTTAAAAGCTCAGTCAAGATGAAAGGAACAGCTGATCATAGTTGTATATGGATTTCCATTTTGAAATAAATTTAGTAGCAGAGCTACTGCAAGCGATTTTTTTGAGCTACAAATCCGTTTATCCTTTGCTGAAATTTCCGCGTCTTCAAGGAGAGAGCACGTCATGGTCGCTTAGCAAAGGCAGACGCCTCAGGGGCGCTTCTGCACGAGCGCTTTGGAAAGAAGGAGAAAGCGGTGCGCCTAGCGTTTTCCACGCGTTTTAGGCGCGATATGTGAACGGCCCCTAAGACTTTCCTTTGTGCAGATTCTCCAGTACAATGTTGTTTGCAAATGTTTAGTCGTAAAAGCTGATAACATTGCTTTTTAATTGTAACAGTTAACATTTAAAGCTTTACAAACATGTTCTGTGATCAGTTTGTCGTTTACCAGTTCAAAATTCAGTCGTGCAGCCTAATTATGACTGAATGAGAGAGGTAAATGTTTAAAGATATTTGAAATGCACTTTTTTTCTAAGTATTCACTGCTCTTTTTCACACAGCAGGTTTTTTGTGTGTGTCCTATTTTTTTTCTGGACAACCTTCTGATGGATTTTACTTTAAATTGTGAGTTCCATTCAGGTTTCATGCCATTGACACTTTTTTTGAAGGATTGTTTACAATTTCACAGCAAAAGCTATAAAGCTGTTTCCCAGTAAATAATAAAATACAATGCACTGCAATTTTATTCTGTTTTATCCTTATTCTTCGTGAAAATATGTTCTGAAAGATTCCTTAATAAGCTTTGTTCAGGATGTTAAACTACTTTAGGAGCTCTAAGGACTGCCACGGTGAAAACATTATTTGAAATCTCCTTGTGAAATTTGCTAGAGTATGGGTCAGTGTTCTGATTGCAGAAGAGTTCGACAAAGGATTACTAGTGCAAAATGGTTAAAATCTCTTAAATCTATGCTGAATGATAAAGACCATTTATTAATAATTTACTTGGGGAAAAAATGGAAAAAACTAAAATATAAGTACATAAACCGATTAATCGTAAAAATAATCGACAGATTAATCGATTATCAAAATAATCGTTAGTTGCAGCCCTACATATTTGTTCTTGTTTTAATCATGAACTCACTTCATTTT
>NC_081764.1:640006-670006 GCF_963082965.1 Carassius carassius
TTTTAGTATCATTGTTATACTATTAGTTTTGAGTCTTAAAAAAATAAATAAATATGTGTATATATAGAGAAGTTTTTTAGTTGTAAAAAAAACAAGAAAATAATATTTCAGTCTTTCTACTGAAAGTAACCCATTGAAATGTGAATTTTTCTTAAATTGTGAAACCTATTAATGTTTTTTTTTAAGTGTAGTTAATATTTTGAATAGGATTCTATTTTTAAATTTTCTGTTTACATTTTATTTTATTGTCATTTTAATTAGTTTGTTTTTTAATGTATGTATAGTATTATTAAATATATTAAAATCTGTTTATTAAATATTTAAATAGATTTAAATAGTTTTTTAATTTCTATAGTATTAAATCTGTTCAAATCTATTTATTTATATTAGTTATTTTAATATACTGAAAAAAATATAAATATTGTAAAAAATATATGTTAATTATTAAGTTAACAATTAAATTATTAAAATCGTTTTAACTCAGAAATTGCTAGTAAATGTCACAAATAATTACAAGGAAGTGTCAAGCAACACACTGAATAAAACCTGAAATTGTAAAGTAAAAAAAACATTTTCTTGTAAAACATCCGTTTCATTTACAGCCTGTGAATTTTTTTTTGTTGTTGAAAAAATATTTTGTTTTATATTTTAGTTCAGAAATTTGATACATTTTTTGTTTTATTTCAAGTAATGAACATTTCTAATGGAATTCGTTTTTTAAGTTTTAGTTGACGATAATAACCCTGATTTCCACACATACTCCCTTAATATTTGATTTATCCCTATTTTAACCCTTGATTAATATGCTGCAATGTGAATAGAAATATAATTTCTTTATAGTTTTGTTGTTGTTGTTTGTTTTGGGGGTGGAATGAGAGTTTTTCAGTCAGATGTCATTGTTTTCTTTCATTCTGTGTGTGTCAGACAGTAAAATCCCAGCGGAAGCTGAAGTGGCTTATGATGAGTGTTTGTGCTTCGGGTTCAAGTGTGTGTGTGTGTGTGTGTGTGTGTGTCGGAATCTCGGGAATGAGCTGACATGATATGGAATCTCTCTCCTTCCTGCTGCAGGCACAGACAGCTGTTAATTTGAGAATAAATCAGCAGCGTTCAGCGAGGGACGGATAAACGACAGTGCCCACAATTAATTGCGCTCGTTTATTTGGAGTGGCACGTCGGCATCTGAACGTGTGTCATAATTAAAGCCCTGCAGGACCATGATGTGGCGTTACGGAGTTGATGACTTAAGTGGCATTTTAGAGTCCCATTTAAATTCCAAACAATGGCTAATGTGCTGTAATTATCCCATAATAAAGTGTAAGTGTCTCTTATAGAGCAATAACAGTCCCATGGAGAGACTAGGGGAGGGATGTGAGAGAGGAAGAAGCTTCTCACATCAATTAAGAGTCTGGCAGACACTGAGGAGACGCCATGAAGAGCAGAACCTCACTAACTCACACACGGAGACATTATACAGCATTACTGTACTGTAGTCAAGTCACCTATAGTATAGAAGCCTGTTTCTGCCATGGAATAAATAAATAAAAAAGGTGACTGACTTTTCTCGCAGTTCTGAGAGAAAAAGAAAAAAGTAAGAATTGCAAGATATGACCTAGGAACTGTGGGACATGAACTCGGAATAGAGGGGTATGAACTTGGATTTGCGAAATATGATATCTGGATCGAGGAATATTAATTCAAAATTGTGAGACATGAAATCGGAATTGCGAGATGTGAACCCGGACTTTTGAGATGAACTCAGGATTGTGGGATATGAACCCAAGATTGTGAGATGAACTCGGGATTGTGGGATATGACCCCAAGATTGTGAGATGAACTCAGGATTGTGGGATATAACCCCATCAATGTGAGATGAACTCAGGATTGTGGGATATAACCCCAAGATTGTGAGATGAACTCAGGATTGTGGGATATAACCCCATCAATGTGAGATGAACTCAGGATTGTGGGATATGACCCCAAGATTGTGAGATGAACTCAGGATTGTGGGATATAACCCCATCAATGTGAGATGAACTCAGGATTGTGGGATATAACCCCAAGATTGTGAGATGAACTCAGGATTGTGGGATATAACCCCAAGATTGTGAGATGAACTCAGGATTGTGGGATATAACCCCAAGATTGTGAGATGAACTCAGGATTGTGGGATATAACCCCAAGATTGTGAGATGAACTCAGGATTGTGGGATATAACCCCAAGATTGTGAGATGAACTCAGGATTGTGGGATATAACCCCAAGATTGTGAGATGAACTCAGGATCGTGGGATATAACCCCAAGATTGTGAGATGAACTCAGGATCGTGGGATATGAACCCAAGATTGTGAGATGAACTCAGGATTGTGGGATATAACCCCAAGATTGTGAGATGAACTCAGGATTGTGGGATATGAACCCAAGAATGTGAGATGAACTCAGGATTGTGGGATATGACCCCAAGATTGTGAGATGAACTCAGGATTGTTGGATATGACCCCAAGATTGTGAGATGAACTCAGGATTGTGGGATATGAACCCAAGATTGTGAGATGAACTCAGGATTGTTGGATATGACCCCAAGATTGTGAGATGAACTCAGGATTGTGGGATATAACCCCAAGATTGTGAGATGAACTCAGGATTGTGGGATATGAACCCAAGAATGTGAGATGAACTCAGGATTGTGGGATATGACCCCAAGATTGTGAGATGAACTCAGGATTGTTGGATATGACCCCAAGATTGTGAGATGAACTCAGGATTGTGGGATATGAACCCAAGATTGTGAGATGAACTCAGGATTGTTGGATATGACCCCAAGATTGTGAGATGAACTCAGGATTGTGGGATATGAACCCAAGATTGTGAGATGAACTCAGGATTGTGGGATATGACCCCAAGATTGTGAGATGAACTCAGGATTGTGGGATATGAACCCAAGATTGTGAGATGAATTCAGGATTGTGGTATACGAACCCAAGATTGTGAGATGAATTCAGGATTGTGGGATACGAACCCAAGATTGTGAGATGAACTCAGGATTGTGGTATACGAACCCAAGATTGTGAGATGAACTCAGGATTGTTGGATATGACCCCAAGATTGTGAGATGAACTCAGGATTGTGGGATATGAACCCAAGATTGTGAGATGAACTCAGGATTGTGGGATATGACCCCAAGATTGTGAGATGAACTCAGGATTGTGGGATATGAACCCAAGATTGTGAGATGAACTCAGGATTGTGGGATATAACCCCAAGATTGTGAGATGAACTCAGGATTGTGGGATATAACCCCAAGATTGTGAGATGAATTTAGGATTGTGGGATATAACCCCAAGATTGTGAGATGAACTCAGGATTGTGGGATATAACCCCAAGATTGTGAGATGAATTTAGGATTGTGGGATATAACCCCAAGAATGTGAGATGAACTCAGGATTGTGGGATATAACCCCAAGATTGTGAGATGAATTTAGGATTGTGGGATATAACCCCAAGATTGTGAGATGAACTCAGGATTGTGGGATATGAACCCAAGATTGTGAGATGAACTCAGGATTGTGGGATATGAACTCAGAATTTTGAGATGAACTCAGGATTGTGGGATATAACCCCAAGATTGTGAGATGAACTCAGGATTGTGGGATATAACCCCAAGATTGTGAGATGAACTCAGGATTGTGGGATATGAACCCAAGATTGTGAGATGAACTCAGGATTGTGGGATATAACCCCAAGATTGTGAGATGAACTCAGGGTTGTGGGATATGAACTCAGAATTTTGAGATGAACTCAGGATTGTGGGATATGAACCCAAGATTGTGAGATGAACTCAGGATTGTGGGATATGAACTCAGAATTTTGAGATGAACTCAGGATTGTGGGATATGAACCCAAGATTGTGAGATGAACTCAGGATTGTGGGATATAACCCCAAGATTGTGAGATGAACTCAGGATTGTGGGATATAACCCCAAGATTGTGAGATGAACTCAGGATTGTGGGATATGAACTCAGAATTTTGAGATGAACTCAGGATTGTGGGATATGAACCCAAGATTGTGAGATGAACTCAGGATTGTGGGATATGAACTCAGAATTTTGAGATGAACTCAGGATTGTGGGATATGAACCCAAGATTGTGAGATGAACTCAGGGTTGTGGGATATGAACTCAGAATTTTGAGATGAACTCAGGATTGTGGGATATGAACCCAAGATTGTGAGATGAACTCAGGATTGTGGGATATGAACTCAGAATTTTGAGATGAACTCAGGATTGTGGGATATGAACCCAAGATTGTGAGATGAACTCAGGATTGTGGGATATAACCCCAAGATTGTGAGATGAACTCAGGATTGTGGGATATAACCCCAAGATTGTGAGATGAACTCAGGATTGTGGGATATGAACTCAGAATTTTGAGATGAACTCAGGATTGTGGGATATGAACACTCGATTGCGGGATATGAACTCGGAATTGTGGGATATGCACAAAATAATTGTGAGATATGGAGTTGTAATTGTGAGATGTGAACTCAGAATTGTTAGACATGAATTCGAAATTGTGAGATATGAACTTGGAATTGCCAGATGTGAACTTGGAATTGTGAGATGTGAACCCAAGATTGTGAGATGAACTTGAAATTGTGAGACATGAACTTGGAATTGTGAAATTAACTCAGGAGTGTGGGATATGAATTAAAAATTTAGAGACCTGTACTCAGAATTGCAAAATATGAATATAGAATTTCAGGATATGAACTCGGAATTGTGATATGTTAATTCAGAATTGTGAAATGTGACCTCAGGATTGTGGGATATGTCTTTGCTTTCACTCAATTGTGTACTCACAATTACAGTACTCATATCTGGAGTGTATTTTCTGTGTATGTCTGACACCCAGCAAACACACACTTGAGTTTGTTTACACCTGAGCTGAGATGCTGAACACACACACACACAAAAGATTTTCACACTGCAGTCTCAGTTGTGTCCAGCGACTAGACGAACTGTTCTCACCTCACACACACACACACAAACACACGTAATGCAGCACTTGAAGCTGGAGGACAGAACTGACTGCCTGATGGCGCCACTTTCTCACAGTGTGTTTGTCATTCATATATATTGTCTCCAGTGCTGCAGTGATGTCTTTTGGACTTTGTCTTTGTAAATGATTTTTTGCATTTTAATGTGTTTTAAAGTTAGTTTTAATTTTGTGAATTATATATATTAATTATATTTGATTCCAAAATATGACCCCCAAGAATTCAATATCTTACAAAGTATTTGTATGTTTACTGTTCTCTGATGTCGGTTAATCTAAAAGTAATCACAAAGTAGTCAGACTACATTAACCAATATATCTAATCCAAATTATGATGCTGACTACAGTTTAGAAATAATGTTATTACAATCATAATTACAAGTTATGAAGAATGCAGGTGAGTGAAATAATGTATAAAATGAGTTTTTTCATCATTTTCTGTAATTGTTAGTTAAATAATACGTATTACATAGTCCCGATTTCATCAAGATGCTCAACTTTGTTTATTTGTAAAGGACAGATAAGCACATTCTGTGTATGTAGAGAATAAAACACAAGCCTGTTTGCATATCTGGTCCCTAGATAGTAGTAAAAAAAAATTAACTGTTATTAAACATTTATTCAAAAATAAATAGAAATATTATATATAATACACTATGTACTATATTATGTTATTAATCACATGCAAAATAATTTTTCTTTACAAAATGTGTGTATACAGTATTTATTATCTATAAATGCACAAACATATATTTTACAAATATTTACATGTGTGTGTGTGTATATATATTCAAATATAATTTATATATTAATATTATTGTATATATCCACAAAACATATTTTTCTTAAATATATATACATGCATGTTTGTGTATTTATACAGTACATGATAAATATGCACATTACGTAAACAAAAACATTTCTTTTGAATGCGATTAATCGTTTGACAGCACTGATATTTATACATTTTAGATTTGTTTTTGTCTTTGCAACTCATGCATATCAGAGCAGAATATGCAAAACACAATAATAATAATTTAATTATTTGTGTGATTGTTGCTGTTGTAGTTATCTGTGCTTGTATCGTGGGACGTTCTGAGGTGTTTTGCTCACTGTGTGTGTAGATTGCCTTCGGTTTGCAGATGAATAGCGATACAAAGAATAACAAATAAAGGCAATACAATCATGACGGGCCGCTGCACCTTCCGCTTAGGTAATGACGGCGTGTGTGTGTGTGTGTGTGTGTGTGTGTGTGTGTGTGTGTGTGTGTGAAAGAGATTATGCATGATGCGCTTCTTCAACTGGCCTGATTACCTGTCAGCATGTGCTGGAGGCCTGAGAGAAGCAGCACACACACGCCGCAGGTCAGCAGAGAGAGTGTGTGTGTGTGTGTGTGTGTGTGAACGCAGAGAGATGAGGAGCGTCTCCTTTATTGAAGCGCTGGATGTGTGTGTTGGTACCCAGCTGTGCAGAGGACAGGAGTGATTTCTGCTAGATAACATGCATTATTCCCATTATGCACACAATTCTGCCTCCTAATGTCCCACAAATATGCCCACAACAAACTTAGAAGCTTTTCTAAAGGGCCACAGGAATTTGGTTTTCGATGGCTGGACAAAGACCCAAACAAACAGAGACTCAAACTGGGATGCGTGTCACAAACACATTTGATTCTTGTGCTATTTCAGAGAAGAGTTCAGCAAGAAATGAACATTTGAGAATCAAACCGTTATGCGTCTTCACACGTCATATGTGAATGTGTACAGATGTGATTTGCAAATTATGTTTGGGTTTGTTTTTCACACAAATCTGTTCTATGGCTTTAGAACAGAGCCTCTTGCCGCGTCCCACAGAAGAAACCAATCCGTATATAGACAGAACTGTTCCTTTAAGGCTTAAAAAAACAATCTTTAGTGTGTCAGACCTTTCCATGAAGCAGCACAGAAACACCAGGAAACAACTAGAATGATTTAAGGTGAGATCTGTGGAAAAATTAATACTAGATGATATGCTAGAAGACAGTCTATTATAGATCTAATTCATGCTAGTGTTGGTATTAAATCATTTAGCAGAAATGGACTATTTCAATTTTCACGTGTGCCTTGTATTTTTATGATCATCAAGGTTTAAAGGGATATATCTCTGTGCATTAGAATGTTTTCGGTTTCAGTTTATTTTTTAGTTCAGGTTAGAATAAGTATATTCTTTACATAAATATATTACGCTAAATGATGATGACACATTATTACACCCATATATTTGTATTTTATTTTATTTTCACTTGTTACTTGAAACATTGAACACTGCCTCATCTTTGTGTCTGTGTGTGTGTGTGTGTGCGTGCGTGCGTGCGTGCGCGTGTGTGTGCGTGCGTGTGTGTGTGTGCGCGCCTGCAGTTCCACTGAGGTCTTTTAAAAGTCAGGTCCTTCTTTCTTCAGACTTTCATAGTCTGTGGTGACGGCCACCAACTGTGTAGAGAGAGCAAGAGAATACATTTAAATGTAGTTAGCGTAAATTAAGTTCATCAGAATATCATAAAATATAAAATAAGCATACAAACAAGAGCGCGCGCGCGCACACACACACACACACAGAGACTGTCTGACAGGTTCTGCTGGCCCACGTTACAAGATCCCACTCCGCATTTATGTTTTGTCAGTGAAAGTGTATTTGAAAGTTTTAAAGTTTATGAACTGATTTCATAAAGGAAATAAATCCAGCATATTTACATCTTAGTGCATGTGCTGAAAAATCCCACAGACGCACAAATCCTGCATGCGTGTTTTTCAGAAAAGGTCTCGGAGCGTCAGCTTTTATGTGACAGAATGCTTGTTTGCGTTGTGAATGCGTGACAGGAGACACGTTCTTCAGCCGCTGTTATTTTATTCTTTCATTCTCATTGATTGCTCTCTCTCTCTCTCTCTCTTTCTCTCTCTCTCTCTCTCTCTTTCTCTCTCTCTCTCTCTCTCTCTCTCTCTCTCTCTCTCTTCTTCTGTTTCTCTCATTATGATTAACGTTGAGACTCCTTTGGATTCTTGATTTCTGACCTTTGGCTCCTGTTGAGAATCAAACACGTTGAGACCTTTCGCGAGCCCTAACGCAAACTTCCCGAAACTTATGCTCTCCATCTGCCTTTGTTAATACTTTCATTAATTGTTGGAGGTGATCAAGACGTTCCAAATGAGAACAAAACATTCTCCCGCTGCGATATAAATTATTCCTTCCTTTAAATGTTGATGAACCCTGTTTTTTGCACGAGCCTAATGTGCATCTAGAAATGCATCCTTAAAATATCCATGAAAAGCACTGTTCATCTGCATTAACACAGTGATTTTGAATGTGTTTCTTTTGTATGTGTAGACATGCACATTTTGGTTGTGTTACATGAAATTAAAAAAGTAAAAAAGTAAACTGCATTTACAAGATGATAAAGGATCATCATCATTATTTTTTTCTGTTTTAATTCAATTTATGATGGGGATGTAAACTGAATCATTATTCTATTATACAACTATATAATATTTTATATATGTAACTTATATAGTTTTATTGTACATGGAAAAAAAAACATTCATTTTATTGATTACATGAAATTTACCGTCAATACAGTCACTGCATTTCTATAGTCTTTGGCTGCATCCATTGCATCCGACATGTTTTCTCACTGATACGCCCCCAACTCGGAAACTCAGGGCCTAAAGAAAATTTTTAGTTTCCCGCTCATAATAACGACTTTGTGGTGGCGTTCATGTGCATGTAACATGTAACATGTAAATACGATCTATCTGACATGACTTGAATGCAACATACCTCTAGATTTACCCACATAGTAATTATTGTGGCGTTGCTTTACTGATATCTGCTGTGCTACAGTAAATTAATTGTTACAAAAAGACATTTCTGCCTGAGAAGGAATGTTGAACAAAACAACTAAAACGGACATGAGAAATCATGACATAATACTGACATCACACATCACACACCGATGTATTATTATTCATGAACAAATATAACATACGTGCATCTACTGGTGTTCTATTACGATGTCCTTCATGAATAAAAATGGTGTCTGATGTAGTTTCAAATACAGCAGTTTCATTGGTTGCTGTCAGGGCATGTTGACATGGTCAAATATCACATGTTCCTTTTAAAGACTTTTGGCCCCATCAGCCTTCCATACTGACTTGACATCTTTATCCAACAGCAGTATTGCTCTTGTGATCGATGGACAGACAAAAGTTGATTACATATGAGGAATTGTGACATCAAGATTCTCTTTCAAATCCGTACATTTTAGAAGGTTGAAAAAAAGATTTATATTTTAAAAAGGGGATTTTGGGTTCTAAAACTAGCTTATGTTTTTATTGTTGTCATATGTGTAAACATCACAAACATTTGGATTCTCCGTTTCGTGACCCCTTTAAATTCTCGCCGTCTTTGAAACCTTCCAACTGCATGTTTCCACAAACACGGTTGCAAACGTGCAGGTCCTGTCACGCATCACTCCGCCGTGCCAGATGAAACTGGGCTGATCCGGGAACAGCGGGGGTGACGGATCTGCCTGCGCTGTCAGTCTGCAGCTGATCACAGAGCAGTCGCTGGGCTGTTTACCTTGTACTGATAGGTCGGGTCGAGATTGTTCCACGGTTCAGGGTTATTCTTCCTGTCCCAGCTGACAGAATGAGGGTAAGGCCAGACCGGAGAGGAAAGAGAGAGCGAGTGAAAACAGAGCGATGGAAGGAGGAGGAGGAGGATGAGGGGCTGTAAAAGAGGGTAATTACCAGGCGGAGATGACAGAGGCCAGTTATTTGGCAGCCTACTGTCATTCATTAAGCAAAGTTTGTTTCTCGTGAAGAACAATGAACACACACAAGCCAAACAAACACAATGATGGACAGAATATTGTTAGGATGTTCTTAGCCCCATTACTTTGGTAAAATCAGCAATGAACAGCTATAAGTGGCATTTTTCCCTTTGCATATGTGTATTTAATTAGTGTTATGCCGTATTGTACAGTAAATGCTCAGTAAAATGAGCACTGTTATAAAACGTGATGATTTTCTGGGTGTTTTTGTCCATCTCATTGCTATTCTCTGCTGGTCTGGTCTCACCTGATGTAAGGTCCACGAGCCAGCCGGATCAGATAGAGAAAAGCTCCACTCACTCCAACAAACATGAAGAGGAACTGAGGCATGAGCTGAAAGAGTATGAGATGATCATCAGATGTCAGTGTGAGTTCAGGTGAGTGTTACTCAAGTAAAGTCAGTCGAACCAGATTTACAGAAAATCATGATGTTATTGTATTTATCATCATTTAGCGGAGCTGGGCGATAATATAGTTTACATTTTGCAACAATCTAAACAACCATGCAGCAATATCTCAATAACATTTACACGGATGCATTTGTTAAATTCATTTATGAAAAGAGATTTGCATTTCATTTAACGCTTAGATGTTATCTGTTCATGCATTCTCAGAGAATTGAACCCATGACATTGGTGTTGTAAGTGCCGTGATCCATTTGTTTGATCTACAGTAATGCTGTACACTAAACCTAAAATAATAGATATGCTGTCAACATGTTTATAGCTAGATAGATCTGTAGTCCTTAAGCTCAAACAGTAGAATACAGTGCGTGCAAAGCCAAGGTCATAGGTTCGATTCCCAGGGAATGTGTGAATTGATAAATTGTGTACCTTGAATGCACTGTAAGTTAATAAATGCATCTGCTTAATGCATAAATGTTGATTTCTAGATTTCCTGTTGCATTGCTCAGACAGTAATGCATAGTGCATGCAACACCAAAGTCATGGGTTTGATTCCCAGTGAATGCATGAACTGATAAATTGTGTATCTTGAATGCAATATAAGTCGATAAAAGCATCTTCCAAATGCATACAACATGTAGATCTAGCTTTCCTGTAGCACTCCTCATATATTAGAGAATGGTGCATGCAATGCTAAAGTCAAGGGTGTGATTCACAGATAATGCATGAACTGAAAAAAATGTAAACCTTAAAAGCATTGCAAGTTGGCTTTACATAGAGGTGTCTGCCATAAATGTAAATACCTGAGTAATGACTCATCTGGTTTAAGTAACTTAATCTAACTTACTCAGCAAGAACTGTTGCTGCATCATTGAGCTGAAAGAGGGAAGTGCAGGTGTTACGAATGCGGTCTGACATCAAGTGTGAAATGGAGCTTGTGTAGTTAGAAGTGTGTGTGTTCATGTACTTGCATTGAGTAGGTTTTAGGTCTAAATGAACAAACACACACACACACACACTCACACTCTTTTTATATGCATGGAGACACTGTGTTGAGCAGACAAGGACACAGCCTTTAGTGTGTGTGTGTGTGTGTGTGTGTGTGTGTGTGTGTGTGTTTATGTTTATGACTCACACTCCACTGCTGATCAGACTGAGTGACAGGATCACGCATGCACACACACACACACACACACACATCCTACCGAGAGACTTCAGTGTGTGTGTGTGTGTGTGTGTGTGTGTGTAAATGATGACAGGGATTAGAATAGAAATACATATTAAAAGAGGAAATGCGACGCATCAATGCGAATGCCAGAATCGCCACATTTTTTTCTGCGTTTGAGAAAGTGAGAGACAGGCAGACACAGACTTAGCCTTATGTTGTCAAAACTGCCTACAGTAACAGTGATTTGCATAATCCCAAAGGGGTTACTGTGAGATATACAAACTAGCTTATCAAATTTGTTTAAGCATCGTAAGTCGAGCACAACATGTGTTTGCTTTGGTTCCTCTCTCATCTGGCAGCTCGAGTCGATTCTGACGGCCGTTCTGCGGTCATCTGATGCTCGTCATGTTTTTCAGTGTTTGTCTGACACACACCTGCGCTTATAACACACACTTAGCTGTAGAAGACAATTTAAATCAAATCTATTCTCTCCGTAGATGATGATGATGAAGTTTCAGATCAACATTTACTTAAGAATAGAGCAGAATTGGGTAAACTTTATATTAAGGTGTCCTTGTTACACATTACATGTACCCACTATTATAATAACAATTACTTATGCATAATTACATGCATGTAACCCTGAGCCAAACCCAAATCCTAACCCTAACCATATAGTAACTACATGTAGCTAATTAATATTACTCATTAATTATATGTATAACTACACTGTAACAGGAACACCTTAATAAAATGTAACCCAGAATAATTTTTACAGTGTCTTTGCTACATATTATGTTCTTACTATAGTAATTACACTAAATTATGAACAATTACAAGCAACTAGCAGTAATCCTAACCCTATATTAAATTTCTTATATTAGGAATATTTCCATCCATCCATCCATCCATCCATCCATCTTCTACCGCTTATCCGGGGCCGGGTCGCGGGGGCAGCAGTCTAAGCAGAGAACCCCAGACTTCCCTCTCCCTAGACACTTCCTCCAGCTCTTCTGGGGGGACACCGAGGCGTTCCCAGGCCAGCCGGGAGACATAGTCTCTCCAGCGTGTCCTAGGTCTCCCCCGGGGTCTCCTCCCAGTGGGACGCACCCGGAACACCTTCCCGGGAAGGCGTCCAGGAGGCATCCGGAACAGATGCCCGAGCCACCTCAGCTGACCCCTCTCGATGTGGAGGAGCAGCGGCTCTACTCTGAGCTCCTCCCGGGTGACTGAGCTTCTCACCCTATCTCTAAGGGATCGCCCAGCCACCCTGCGGAGACAGCACATTTCGGCCGCCTGTATCCGGGATCTTGTCCTTTCGGTCATGACCCAAAGCTCATGACCATAGGTGAGAGTAGGAACGTAGATTGACCGGTAAATCGAGAGCTTCGCCTTGCGGCTCAGCTCTTTCTTCACCACAACAGACCGGTACATCGACCGCATTACTGCAGAAGCTGCACCGATCCGTCTGTCAATCTCCCGTTCCATCCTTCCCTCACTCGTGAACAAGACCCCAAGATACTTAAACTCCTCCACTTGAGGCAGGAACTCTCCACCAACCTGAAGTGGGCAAGCCACCCTTTTCCGACTCCGACTAAGGACCATGGCCTCGGATTTGGAGGTGGTGATTCTCATCCCAGCCGCTTCACACTCGGCTGCAAACCGTCCCAGTGCATGCTGAAGGTCCTGGCTTGATGAGGCCAACACGACAACATCATCCGCAAAGAGCAGAGACGAAATCGTGTTGTCACCAAACCTGACCCCCTCCGGCCCCTGGCTGCGCCTAGAATGTCTGTCCATAAAAATCATGAACAGAACCGGCGACAAAGGGCAGCCCTGCCGGAGTCCAACACGCACCGGGAACAAGTCTGACTTACTGCTGGCAATACGAACCAAGCTCCTGCTCCGGTCGTACAGGGACCGGATAGCCCTTAGCAAACACACCCTCCGGTCCCCCTTCTTAAAAAGAGGGACCACCACCCCGGTCTGCCATCCCAGAGGCACCGTCCCCGACTGCCACGCGATGCTGCAGAGGCGTGTCAGCCAAGACAGCCCCACAACATCCAGAGACTTGAGGTACTCAGGGCGGATCTCATCCACCCCCCGGTGCCTTGCCACCAAGGAGTTTCTTGACTACCTCGGTGACTTCAGCTTGGGTGATGGACGAGTCCACATCTGAGCCCTCAGCCTCTGCTTCCTCAATGGAAGACGTGACAGCGGGATTGAGGAGATCCTCGAAGTATTCCTTCCACCGTCCAACGACATCCCCAGTTGAGGTCAACAGCTCCCCACCTCTACTGTAAACAGCGTTGGTAGGGCACTGCTTCCCTCTCCTGAGGCGCCGGACGGTTTGCCAGAATCTCTTCGAGGCTGACCGATAGTCCTTCTCCATGGCCTCACCGAACTCCTCCCAGGCCCGAGTTTTTGCCTCCACAACCACCCGGGCTGTAGTCCGCTTGGCCTGCCGGTACCTGTCAGCTGCCTCTGGAGTCCCACAAGCCAACCAGGCCTGATAGGACTCCTTCTTCAGCTTGACGGCATCCCTTACTTCATATTTCATATTTCTAATATTAGTATTTAATTATATAGTAGTACTGTAACTAGAACTCTTTAAAAATACGTTCTTCACTAATAAAAATTAAAACCATCAGTGCACAATTTTCCACACCACAATCTGTCAAGCACATCTTTCAAGAAAACATACACTCATTCACATCCTTCTCTTCACTCTCTGAGGCAGAAGTCTCTAAACTCATCCTTTCTAATCGTCCTTTTACTTGTCCACTTGATCCTATTCCATCTCATCTCCTTCAAGCCATTTCTTCTGCAGTTGTACCTGCACTCACTCACATTACTAACACATCAGTGTTTTCCCCTCATCATTTAGACAGGTTCGTATAACCCCTCTACTTAAGAAACCCACCCTCAATCCATCACTTTTAGAGAACTATAGACCAGTTTCCATTCTTCCTTTCATTGCAAAAACATTTGAACGAGCCGTGTTCAACCAAATTCAACCAAAAGCTGATTCCAAAATCTTTGATACTTATCCTGCTGGATCTGTCCGCTGCTTTTGACACGGTTAACCACCAGATCCTTCTGTCAAACCTGTTGGGAAAAGGCATCTCAGGAACCACACTTCAATGGTTTGAGTCTTACCTATCAGATAGGTCCTTCAAAGTATCTTGGAGAGGTGAGATGTCCAAGTCACAACATCTAACTACTGGGGTGCCTCAGGGCTCAGTTCTTAGACCACTTCTCTTCTCTGTCTAAATGGTATCAATAGGTTCTGTTATTCAGAAACATGGTTTTTCATACCACTGCTATGCTGATGACACTCAACTCTACCTCTCATTCCATCCTGAAGACCCGACGGTAGCTATTCGCATCTCAGCTTGTCTAACAGACATTTCTTCCTGGATGAAGGACCATCACCTTCAACTCAACCTTGCCAAGACAGAACTGCTTGTGGTTGCATCAAACCCATAATTTCATCACAATGTCATCATCCAGTTAGGCACATCAACCATAACTCCTTCAAAAACAGCCAGAAACCTTGGAGTTATGATTGATGATCAGCTGACTTTCTCAGACCACATTGCTAAAACTGTTCGATCCTGCAGATTTGCTTTATTTAACATCAAGAAGATCAGACCCTTTCTTTGGGAACATGCTGCACAACTCCTTGTTCAAGCTCTTGTTCTGTCCAGGCTGGACTATTTCAATGCTCTCTTGGCAGGTCTTCTAATAATTTACTAAATGCTTTGTTTTCTTAAAAAAAACTAACACTGGATTTTGTAATCTTTACTTTTTTTAAATTTATTATATAATTGAAAACAAAAAACATCGCTACATGTACTGCGTAAGTAAGCTAACTGAGACTTGTTATAACACTTGTGTGTCATTGCTCTTTTGTTGATTCTGATTGCTTCTATTGTCCTCATTTGTAAGTCGCTTTGAATAAAAGTGTCTGCTAAATGACTAAATGTAAATTAGTTTTTCATAAATTACCTTTTTTTAGTTTATCTCTTAATACAGTGTATGAATAAATGGGAACATTGATTGAAAATACAAAAATGTAAGTAATTTTCTCTGTAATTTGTTTACATTGTTTTGCGCTTTTTTGTGTATCACAATTACCTTTTTTCTACCTTCCTGCTGAACACTTTATCTATAATGATTGTATTTTTTTGATGATTTCAGGTGTTTTTCCCTGTGAATGGATGTATGCTGTACACATTTGAGCAAACGTGATAACTGTACGAACACTGACAGAATATATGAACACATCAGACGTGGCGCTTTGCTCCTCTGCTCTTCTCATGAGTGTCATATTCAGCGTTCACACTTTTGAGTGAGGAAAATGACAACTTTCTTATTTATTTGTGAAGTCACACTTGTTAGTCACTGTAACACCTGTGTGATGACCGAGAAAGAGAGAAATAGACAGCTTTAACAGCATCTGCTGCAACATCTGCTCCTGACCTGCAACAACTCAGAGACTTCAACTTTATTCAGCCGCTGCTAAACCGAGAGTTTTCTGTCCTTTACTCTTATACATACGCTCAAAGAAAAAGCTTGCTTTTGCTATAAAAGTAGATGGAATCTGGAAGCCAGGTTCTGATAGAGAATGAAAAAATAAAAAAGTAATTGCGACTTTTTATCTCACAATTTGAGAAGTAAAAACATACCTCAGAAGTGCAAGATGCAAAGTCAGAATTAAGACTGACTTCCCTGCGATTATGAATTTATGTCTTGCAGTTCTGACTTTATTCTGAGTTTATATCCCATTTCTGATTTTTTTTTTAAGAATTATGAGATATTAACTTGCAATTCAGAGAAAAATCTGACAGAAATGCAAGATATAAACTCATAATTCTAAATTAAAAAGAAACAAATTAATTGCGACTTTTTATCTTATATTTTGAACTTCTCACAATTGTTGAGTTATAAACTTGCAATTGCGAGTAAATATCTTGCAGTTCAGATTTTTTTTCCTCATAATTGCGAGTTTATATCTCATAATTCTGCATTCATAACTTGCAGTCCTGAGTTTATATCTTGTAATTCTTAAAAGTTGCAAGAAAAAGAGATATATAAGAGTTGGAAGGAAAATAAGTCCAGGTTGTAAGAAAAAAGTTGCAATTACCTTTTTTTTATTTACATTTTTTTATTTTGTTTTATTTTGAGCATTAACAGGCTTCCATAAATCTTAATGACAAATTAAAGACTGCAAACATCACTTTCTCAATCTGAATGTTTGTCCTGTTTTCAGTAAAAATATCTAAACATCCTAAAATGATACACTAGTTTCAATCCAGCAAACGTTTGTTTTTATACTAAAACAATTTTTAAAAAAAAGCAATTTGCCAACTGAGTAATAAATTAAATTTAAGCAGGTTTTCAATTAGGAAGTCGTTTTGGTACGGTTTTGGTTTGGTTTTGTTTGTTTTTTGCATCATATGATTTTTCTTACCACTTTCACAACTTGTCATTTACAAGCCTCTTGAAGAAAGAATGAGCTGAAGATGCAGAGGCCTGTAACCGATATCCAAGTAACACTAAGTGTTACATAATATTCACTTTTACTATCTGTTACTTCTAAACACACTGGTGGTTTTAATGCGGTTCGGTGGCGTTGTGTAACAGTCATTCATTTCGTTTTGGTAACCTGCCAAACACACAATGTGAATCTGGGTCATCAGGCGCTCATTGTCAGTAACAGAGCTATTGTTTCAGCAAACAATGTCTGTTTTGTCTGTGTGTGGTAATGTATATGCCTTTATTGTTTAGTTTAAAATGCATGGAAATAAATCATTCACTCTGACTAATATTTAAAGACTTAAAAAAACACCAATGAGACATTAATTTTGAGATGTGTTTATCTACAATAAACAAATGAAATGGAACGTCAATATCAGCAGCTCTTCACAAACCTCACCTGTTCTCAGAAAAACAAACTACTGTATTACAATGACGCAGAATCACAATAGAGAAGCTGCAGTCATTTAGGAGTTTCTCATTACTGATGGAGGAATTGTGAGGCTAATGTCAGATGAGGGTTTAACTTACCCCGGGATGTTTCTTCGCCTGCTTGTACATGGTTCTGAACATCTTCATCTTCCACAACACACAGCGACAGAAAACACAGTAAATGTGGCTGAAAGCGAGAACAAGAGTGGACTGTTAGTTGTGTGAGAGGGTCAGTGAGTGATGGACGGTTACTGAGATCCAATCAACACACTGACAATGACTACCGCAAGCCAAACCCAGTGACGACATTTTTGGAAGTGACATTTGATAAAAAATACAGGAAAAAAATCTGTAATCTTGCTAAATATTATTAGAATATAAAATATTGGTTTCTATTTTAATAGCCTTTAAAATATCATTTATTTATATGATGTGCAGCTGAATTTCCATCATCATTACTCCAGTATAAAGTGTCACATGAGTAGATTAGATTAGATCAGATTAGATTAGATTAGATTCAAATTTATTGTCATTGCACGTGTAAGGTACAAGGCAACGAAATGCAATAAGCATCTAACCAGAAGTGCAATAAGCAGTAAGTACAGAATATACAAGGTCTACAATATGTTACAAATGTACAATAAATAAACAGATAAGGTAGTGTTATGGACATAATTACAGATTTTAAATACTATTAGCATGATATATAGATAGGTGTACTATGAACATACTATACAGATGGATTATGTAAAAGTGTATGTACACTATAGGCAGAACATATGAACATCATTTACACTAGTGCAATGGTCAGTAAAGTGTATAGAAAATATTTTAGTGTGCAAATGGATTACTCAGTGTTACTCAAGTTCCCAGGAACTTGAAGCTGGAGAAACGTTCAAAAACCATCCCGTTGATGTGGATGGGGTCATGCGTGCTTCCTTTCTTCTTCCTGAAGTCTACAATGAGCTCATTTGTCTTGCTGGTGTTAAGGGAGCAGGTTGTTGTCAGCGCACCATGTGGCCAGGTGCTGTACCTCTTCCCTGTAGACAGTCTTATTGTTGTATCTGATGAGGCCAATCACTGTGGTGTCATCTGCAAACTTAATGATGGAGTTGGATCCATGCACAGGCTTGCAGTCGTGGGTGTAAAGGGAGAAATGGAATGGGCTCAGCACAGAGCCCTGTGGTACGCCAGTGTTGAGTGTGATGAGGGTGGAGCAGGTGTGGCCTGACCTAAAATGCTGAGGTCTGCTGGTCAGAAAGTCCATAATCCAGTTGCAGAGGGAAGTGTTGATGTCCAGGTCTCTATGTTTTGTGGTCAGCTTGGAGAGAATGACGGTGTTAAATGCTGAGCTGAAGTCAACAAACAACATCCGTACATATGTGTTGTTATTGTCCAAGTGTGTCAGCACTGTGCATACTGCATCCTCTATGCTCCTATTTCTGCGGTAGGCAAATTGTTGTGGGTCCAGTGTGGGTGGGACGCAGTCTTTGAGGTGTGTTTGAACCAGTTGCTCGAAGCACTTCATAATGATGGGTGTGAGTGCTACGGGGCGGCAGTCATTTACAGTTTTTCTCGATTGTTTACACACATTTTCTGAAAGCATGCCTCATATTCTCAAAACTCTACACACAAATCCAAAAACACACACACAATGGGCAAAACCCCTCAATGCTCCTGCAAAATGAAACTTTACATTCAAAACAAAGTTATTTCTTCTCAAAATGGTATTTTGCTTTCAAATGACACACACAAACCATCATATGAATAGACATTTATAAGAACCATTTGAAAAACACTATGATGAATGGAAAACACTTATTCTCCATTCATCATAATCAGTGTTACACTTACTACAGACAGTACATACATAAGTGTGTTGTAAAATATTTGAGAATATTGTTTTTACAGAACACACAAATACACGGTAACGAATATATTTAATTATTCCCACAAAAACAATGTACACAGTGTACATCCCAACCAACACAAAGTAGGACATACAGTGGTCTACATACAAAACAACAGAAGAATTTACTGTATACAGTTACAGTAATACTGTAAAAAAAAAAACACTATGCTGCATCCTCTCTTCTGTTGCGGTCTGGCCACAGCACCTCATCCACATCACAAGCAATGTTTTCCCTGGCCAAGCAGTGGGGGAAATATCGCCTAGCATGGCGATTCCAGCCATGAAAAGCATACACTTTCCATCTCCAGGCAGAAAAAAATTCCTCAATAGGATTGAGGAATGGAGAATATGGAGGGAGATAAACAACTAAAAAGCGTGGGTGGGCAGTGAACCAGTTACGAACCAGAGCAGCCCTGTGGAAACTTACGTTGTCCCAAATGACAACGTACCTGAGCTGCTCTGGGCCATCTCCCTGATCTGGTGGAATGAGTGTGTTGTGTAGGGTGTCCAGGAATGTGATCAGATGGGCGGTGTTGTAGGGGCCAAGGGTAGCATGGTGATGGATGACGCCGTGATGGGTAATCGCTGCACACATTGTGATGTTCCCTCCGCGCTGGCCAGGGACTTCAACAATGGCACGCTGGCCGATTATATTCCTTCCCCTCTTTCGTCTTTTTGTGAGGTTGAACCCAACCTCATCAATGAAGATGAACTGGTGCTCCACTGCAGCCACCTCTAGCTCAAGGACTCTCTGAAACACACATGACAATATCAGAAATAGACATGGAGTGGTCACTATTGTGAAGCTCAATCATTATGATTACAATATTGAAATATGTATAATTTACAGTAATGTATACGGTGTTGAGAGTATGCATCAATTGTGGGACTCACTTGCACATAGTTATGTCGCAATTCTTTGACTCTTTCTGAATTGCGTTCAAATGGCACCCTGTAGACCTGCTTCATCCTGAGATGATTTCTGCGCAAGACACGGTCCAGTGTTGATAAGCTTACCCTATCAATATTTTGAAATATGTCATTGTTTTCTATTATCTTTCTTTGTATTTGTCGTAATGTTATGGCATTGTTTTCTAGGACCATGTTAATGATTTGAGTTTCCTGTTCAGGAGACAGAACACGTTCTCGACCGCCTTGTGTTGGTAATCTTTCAGTTCTACCAAACAAATACATAGTAAAATAGTGTAAATACAAAGTAGGTATACATTTCCTATATACATGAAGCATACTTTACAGCATTTTTACAGTCCTACAGAACAGTCCACAGGCAATAATGTACTACTGTACTCATTGAATACTGTATTTATATGTAGTACTGCAATTTTCTAGTGAGAGTAGATTTCTTACCTATTCTCATTTCGGAAAGTCCGGATGATGGATGGCACGGTGTACCTGCTCAAATTTGGCTGTACTCTTTGCCCAGCCTCCCTCATTGTTAGACCATGGTTGACCACATGATCAACTAAAGTGGCTTGGATCTCATCAGAGATTACGTTTCTTGGCCTTCCTCGTCCCCGTCCCCGTCCTCCTCCTCCTCCTCCTCCTCCTCCTCCTACTCTCACTCCTCTGGCTCTGCCTCTGTATCCAATGTTGGCATCCATTTTTTTCATTGAATAGCTCACCTGTTGCCCTTTTATGCTAAAGCTCTGATTGCTAAGTGTAAAACTGTGTGACGGGTGTTTGCCCATGTGATGAGTCAGTGTGCATATCTGAATGGCAGTGTGTTCCTTGTGAAAACAAGAAATTTTCCGCATGAAAATTGTGCCTAAAGCAGAGAATTGTGTGTAGTGTTTTGAAAAAAGTGTGTTTTAGAACTGCAGTTTGAGTGTAAAGCAGGAATTGTGCTTGTAGTTTAGCAGAATTGGCTCAGGGGGTTGGTGAATGAGTTACATGTTGTGGTCATTGTGTCTCAAGTACCAGCAAATGTGTGTAAACAATCGAGAAAAACTGTAAGCACATCGGGAAGGAGTGTTTAGGCACTGGCACGATGGCTGTGGACTTGAAGCATGTTAGCACAGTTGCTTGGGTGAGGGACAAGTTGAAAATGTCTGTGAAGACCCCTTCAAGCTGCTCTGCACATGCCCTAAGCACACGTCCATGAATGCCATCTGGGCCAGCAGCCTTGCGTGCGTTGATCCGGCTCAATGCAGTGTGGACATATATTGGATGCTATAGACTGCCATAGAGATATATGAATATATTAATATATATATATGAATGATAATAATGCATATTTGTCTCCTGATATTACAGACCTCTTGATATAAACTGGCAAACCTTGATCATGGAGAGATAAGGGAAATTCACACAGGACAGTGAATGCCTGAATGTGTATTTTTCTGTGAATTATTCGCCATATTTTTTCCTCTTCTCTGAAAACAGAAGAATCACATAAACTGAACAGCAGCGTCTCGTCACATCGATATTGAGCTGCGGGTTTCCATTGTTAAAGACGCTTGAAATGAAGGAGGTAAAAGACGTGAAGAAATTACATTAGTGAGGAATTGATTGTGTTTGATTTCTTTTGGTTCTGCTCCTTCTTTGACATTTGGTTCTGTATGAATGCATATGAACACACACACACACACACACACGCAAGTCAGCCTACTCATGTATGACAACTAATATTCAATAACATAATAAGTTTAACTGCAGTGACACTGTCAGCTGCAAAATGAGACTAATGCTCTTTTAGAGCTGCTTTACAGCTGAAATTGTTCATTGTTTCACGATTGATTAAATTTGGGACTACAACACTTATTGAACTGAAAATACAGCTAATTCGTTACTAACACTGTTATTTTCTGTAAAGCTGCTTTGAAACAATCTGCATTGTATAAAGCAATATAGAAATAAATGTGAAAAATAGAATTATGGGTGATATTGGTTGTGAGTAGAAGAATTCTAATTATTTTCTTGTCAAACATACTCCTACGATGATATTTGTTCTATTTTCAACTTTTTGTAGTGTATTCTAGAAACACATTTTTGAAGCAAGAAGAAACTCATTTTACAGATATGAGAAGAAACATAATTTACAATTAAAAATATTGAGTTGATCAAACTGACTTGGAGAAAGGTGCTGTAATAAATGTGTAATAAATGTGAAGTATTTCCATATAAGAACTGTGGGAAAACTATTTGTTTATTCATGTAATAATTGTCAAGCGCTTGATGTTTGAGATAACACAACACTATCATACATTTATTTATTTAACACAAATACTTTTTTGCATTTCAAATTTGCACAAATCATACCTGTACAAACATAATTGTCTATATTGTGTTTTTGCTATTTTGTAGATGGTCTATTTTGTATATTATTCATTTTATTATCTCTGTCCTATCTTGTCACTGTCATTCTGTGGCACTGTGGAGCTTCTGAGCTTCTTTTTTCTTTTATTTTGAATAAAGACATTTTTTGGAGAGAAAACTATTTGGAGAGAGAGAGAAATCTTAAGACTATAACAAAGCAAAATCAATTTCCTTCCATCAGCGTGATCTCAAACATCAGGCGACCTCACACACATCACCTCCATCAATCTTAAAGCAGCTATATGTGTGTTAGCATTAGCCTTCACACAACACCGCTATAAATGTTTGAACAGGTTAGAAACACAGTGAAACGTGTGTGTGATGTGTGTTGAAGAGCTTGTTCTACAGATTCAAAGTAAGCACAAAGAAAAGATGTTCTGAAAGTTTGAGAGTCCAGTGTGTGTCAGACAGAACACCACATCTGATACTATTTGCATAAAAATATGTTTTTCTTAAAAATGAAATGGTTAATGAATTATTTGTGATTCAGGCTCTGGAGGAGACAGACGGAGGAACGGGGATCTGAAGCAGCGGGCGGCTCGTCTGCAGCTGTGAACGCTCACATGAGGAATTGAAGCCATCTGTGAGTCTGATAAGTGTGAGTCTGTCAGTCACCATCCTGAACCGGAACACAACCGTACTCAACAGAGTCACACCTCAACAGACACGACTGACTGTTGCAGATGCACTGTACAATCAAAACAAAACTCTTTACAACCACCTTCAGCCTCGCAGCCTTTAACAGACTTCAGTGTTCATCAGTTTGAACATTTTAACAACCACACAGCTACACCTTGATGGCTGCATAGCAACAACTTGACAACAGCATAGCTACACCTTGACAACCACACATGTACACCTTGATGACTGCATAGCGACAACTTGACAACAGCACAGCTACACCTTGACAACCACACAGCTACACCTTGATGGCTGCATAGCAACAACTTGACAACAGCATAGCTACACCTTGACAACCCCACAGCTACACCTTGATGGCTGCATAGCAACAACTTGACAACAGCACAGCAACACATTGACAACCGCACAACTACACCTTGATGGCTGCATAGCAACAACTTGACAACAGCATAGCTACACCTCGACAACCGCACAGGTTCACCTTGATGGCTGCATAGCAACAACTTGACAACAGCATAGCTACACCTCGACAACCGCACAGGTTCACCTTGATGGCTGCATAGCAACAATTGACAACAGCATAGCTACACCTTGAAAACCGCACAGGTACACCTTGATGGCTGCATAGCAACAACTTGACAACAGCATAGCTACACCTTGACAACCACACAGCTACACCTTGATGGCTGCATAGCAACAACTTGACAACAGCATAGCTACACCTTGACAACCCAACAGCTACACTTTGATGGCTGCATAGCAACAACTTGACAACAGCATAGCAACACCTAGACAATCACACAGCTACACCTTGATGGTTGCATAGCAACAACTTGACAACAGCACAGCAACACATTGACAACCGCACAGCTACACCTTGATGGCTGCATAGCAACAACTTGACAACAGCATAGCTACACCTTGACAACTGCACAGTTACACCTTGATGGCTGCATAGCAACAACTTGACAACAGCACAGCAACACCTTGACAACCCCACAGCTACACCAAGATGGCTGCAAAGCAACACCTTGACAACCGCACAGCTACACCTTGATGGCTGCATAGAAACAACTTGACAACAGCACAGCAACACCTTGACAACTGCACAGCTACACCTTGATGGCTGCATAGCAACAATTTGACAACAGCACAGCTACACCTTAACAACCGCACATCTACACCTTGATGAATGCATAGCAACAACTTGACAACAGCACAACAACACCTTGACAACCGCACAGCTACACCTTGATGGCTGCATAGCAACACCTTGACAACCGCACATCTACACCTTGATGGCTGCATAGCAACAACTTGACAACAGCATAGCTACATATTGACAAAGGCACAGCTACACTTTGATGGCTGTATAGCAACAACTTGACAACAGCATAGCTACAAATTGACAACCGCATAGCTACACCTTGATGGCTGCATAGCAACAACTTGACAACAGCACAGCAACACCTTGACAACCGCACCGCTACACCTTGATGGCTGCATAGCAACAACTTGACAACAGCATAGCTACACATTGACAACCGCACAGCTGCACCTTGCTGGCTGCTTAACAACAACTTGACAACAGCACAGCAATACCTTGACAACCGCACAGCTACACCATGATGGCTGCATAGCAACAGCTTGACAACAGCATAGCTACATATTGACAAAGGCACAGCTACACTTTGATGGCTGCATAGCAACAATTTGACAACAGCATAGCTACACATTGACAATCGCATACCTACACCTTGATGGCTGCATAGCAACAACTTGACAACAGCACAGCAACACATTGACAACCGCACAGCTACACCTTGATGGCTGCATAGCAACAACTTGACAACAGCATAGCTACACCTTGACAAAGGCACAGCTACACCTTGATGGCTGCATAGCAACGACTTGACAACCACACAGCAACACCTTAACAACCGCATAGCTACACCTTGATGGCTGCATAGCAACAACTTGACAACAGCATAGCTACACATTGACAACCGCACAGCTACACCTTGCTGGCTGCTTAGCAACAACTTGACAACAGCACAGCAATACCTTGACAACCACACAGCTACACCTTGATGGCTGCATAGCAACAACTTGACAACAGCATGGCTACACATTGACAAAGGCACAGCTACACCCTGATGGCTGCATAGCAACAACTTGACAACATCATAGCTACACATTGACAACCGCACAGCTACACCTTGATGGCTGCATAGCAACAACTTGACAAGAGCACAGCAACACCTTGATGGCTGCATAGCAACAACTTGACAACAGCACAGCAACACCTTGACAACCGCACAGCTACACCTTGACAACCACATAGCAACATTTTGACACCCACATAGCAACACCTTCACAGTTGCATAGCAGCACCATGACAACCGCATAGCAACACCCTGAAACCTGCATAGCAAAACTTTGACAAATGAATACCAACACACAAAAAATGCATACCAACACCCTGATACTGCATAGCAACATCTTGACAACTGCTTAGTAACCCCTAGACACCTGCATAGCAACACCTTGACAACCACACAGAAAAACTTTAACAACGACACCTTTACAGTCACATTTCTCGCAGTGAGTTTTGCACACTCCTTTATTTTTTCAGAAAATGTAAAAAAAAAAAATATATTATTATCCTGAGGCTGTTGCACATGATCCTGCAGCGTTTGCTTGGAATCAGCTCTTGGTTTTCACACGTGTGTCAGTGTCATAAAACTGAGCCAATGTGTTTCGAAAAAAAAAAGCCTTTTATATTGATGTTGGTAAAAAGCCTCCACGCCGTGAGTCTACGAACATTAGCTATGGTGCTAAAGTGACAGGACGGCGTTGGTAATTCAGTTTTTAGAACAATGCATCCCGTTCCCATCACACCCCGAGAAAGAGCTTCATAAATGAAAGAGGAGAGCAAGAGAATTCAGCTCTCGGAGTAACGCTGTGAATAATGTGCATATTAGAGGATGTTATTGCTGCTTTTTACTGTCCACCCGAATAATGAATTTATCACTTTATGGCAAAATCCATAATGGAATTACATGAAGGTGTTTTGCGGAGAAGTCATTACAAACTGAATTATTTGTCTCTTTGGGTCTCTCTCTCTCTCTCTCTCTCTCTCTCTCTCTCTCTCTCTCTCTCTCTCTCTCTCTCTCTCTCCCTGTCTCTCTCTCTCTCTCTCTCTCTCTCTGTCTCTCTCCCTGTCTCTCTCTCTCTCTCTCTCTCTGTGTATCTGTCTCTGTCTCTCTCTCTCTCTCTCTCTCTCTCTCTTCAGTCGTGTCGGGCCTCACTGACGCCAAACAACAGCCTGCAGCCAACAGCACAATCAGACGAACAATTACTAATATTTCTGTGCTCCTCTCTTCTGTTTTCCACTCATAGTTTTATGAAGCTCTTCAAAACTGAGTCTCAGGTCTGTTCTGATTCAGAAACACAGATAAATACAATAACAATATACAGCAAACTATCGATGTCCCTCTCTCTCACATTGCTTCCTTTCAGCCTGTACTGTCCTATATAAATATATGCAACAATGCCAAAATAAATCTAATAAAAATAATTATTAATATATAATATTTTTACATAAATAATTATTATAATAATGTAATTATATATATATATATATATATATATATATATATATATATATATATATACAGTACAGACCAAAAGTTTGGACACACCTTCTCATTCAAAGTTTTCTGTATTTTCATGACTGATGCCTTCAGTGTGAATCTACAATTTTCATAGTCATGAAAATAAAGAAAACTCTTTGAATGAGAAGGTGTGTCCAAACTTTTGGTCTGTACTGTATATATATATATATATAAACTAATTAATATTAAATAAATATTAGAATATATAATTATCCTATTATAAGTCTCTATTTTCCTTTACAATCACCAAAATTCCCAAAAATAAATATTTAAATATATGCATATATATTTATATTAATAACTTATTAATAATATACTTAGTACTTTATTAATATTAAAATATATATATAAAATAAAGTATCTTCTGTCCTTTACAACATAAATGCAAAAATGAAAAATTTTAATCAATAATTATTTACAAAAAAATATAAAATATTTATTAAAAATTATTCATTTATTCATCCACTCTATTCTTTCTTATACAATAGCCAAAAATGCGAATAATCTTTAAATATATGTATATATTTATATTAATTTATAGTAATAAAATACACATAATGATGAATATATATTATTTAAAATTGTAACATATATATATATATATATATATATATATATATATATATATATATATATATATATGAACCAAAAACTGCCACCCTATAAAATATTGTCAAAAATAGATTATTATAAGTTAAATTAAATTAAATTAAATTTTGATCCTAAATCAAAATTGAAAAAAAAGAAAAGAAAATCTCAGCACAATATACATGTATATAGTATGTCCCAGTTTGATTTGAAGATCACTTTTGTTTGCTTGTGTATGCTAACATGTGAGGTGTTTGTGTCTTTGTGTGTAGGTTATGTGGTGACATCAGTCTGTGGAAACATGGGCTTGATCTGAGAGGGTTTCACCGATCCTCCGGTTGAGCCTTGGCACCGTTTCAGTGGAAAAGAGGCCGAGCGTCATCTACTGAGAGAAACCATCGCTCTCCTGCTTCAGTTCATCTGGTCAGAGGTTTTGAGGGCATCTCAGTCTTCAAACCAAAGCTTTTCTTCAGTTAACCCCATTTCTTTGGTCCTCAAACAACAGCATCGTCTGCAGAGATTCACTCATCCGTATTTTTCTTTGATAGTCCCCCATATTGCAAAATCGATTCCTCGCGGAAGTGAAATATCAGTGCGGGTGTGTGGGCTGATTTTCTCAGGTTTATTATGTGCTGAAGAAGTTAATATTATTGACATTAGGCCTCGGTCCGTGACGGATGTCTTTTATTTGAGGAGAAGCGCTCGATATCTTCCGTCATTATGGAGAAAGCTGAAGGCTGTCCTTCTGTTGTTGAGATGCTCTTATTTCTGCTTTATTCTGTTCTCGGCGTAGGACTTGGACTGCTGGTTCGATGTTAAACCGCTGGTGTGTGTGTGTGTGTGTGTGTTTGAGGGTCATCTGTGAGCGTCTGGTTAGCAGCTCGCGCTCACATTACTCTTCATTACGAGCGAGTCGAAGTACAGCGCCCTCGCGTCTCTCACGACAAACTCAAATTTATTGAGCTGCCCGACTCGTGCTAATTGAAAGAAATTGTGTGTCTGTTTGTGTTCCAGGCGCTTTGAGGCCTGCGTGTGGTGGCATCTGGACAGATGAGGATCTGAGGCTCGTGAGCGCCACCTACAGACGAGCGGATGCAGGAAACAGAATAAATCAGTCACCATCCTGCTCTTATTGTGCAACTACTATAAATCTAATCCACTTTGTCTGCATGGAAACACTACATTCATATGAAGTGATATTTACTACAGGCCATACGTGACCCTGGAGCACAAAACCAGGCATAAGGGTCAATTTTTCGAAATAGAGATTTATGCATCATCTGAAAGCTGAATAAATCATTTTTCTATTGATGTCTGGTTTGTTAGGAGGAAAATATTTGGAAATCTGGAATTTGCATCTGAGGATGCAAAAAAAAAATCTAAATATTGAGAAAATCATCTTTAAAGTTGTTCAAATGAATTTCTTAGCAATGCATATTATTAATCAAAAATGAAGTTTTGATATATTAACAGTAGGAAATTTACTAAACATCTTCATGGAACATGATCTTTACTTAATATCCTAATGATTTTTGTCATAAAATAAAAATCTATCATTTTGACCCATACAATGTTGTTGGCTATTTCTACAAATATACTCTAGACTTTTGCTCACCAAGGCTGCATTTAATTGGTCAAAAATCCAGTAAAAACAGTAAAAATTGTGAAATATTATTAGAATTTAAAATAACTGCTTTATATGTGAGTATACTGTAAACTGCAATTTATTCTTGTGATCAAAGCTGGATTTACAGCTTCATTACTCCAGTCTTCAGAAATACAAATATAATAAACATAAACTATATTATCATCAAGATCTATTTTTTTCTTCTTTTTTTATATTTAAAAAATATATATAAATAAATATATTATATATATACTGGCTAAAGTGCATTTATTGAATGAGCTGTGTGCAATGTCCGAACTGATTGCACTGTATTTTCACAGTTTTTTAATGTAAAATAATTTTCTGTTTCTGTTTTTAAATTCATTTTAAATAAGTACATTTTTTAATAATTTTAAAAGTTTAAAAATTGCTGGTTTTATTTTTGTTATTATTTTTCTTCATTATTATTTTACTTTGTTTTATGTAAAGCACTTTGAATAACCATTGTGTATGAAATGTGCTATATAAATAAACTTGCCTTGCCTAGGAACATATTTTGTTATCAGATCCATAGTAATAAACATTAAAAATGATTAATTATTAATAGTGTATTGTTCCGCTCCAGTGAGTTGAGTGTGTTTTGAGAGAATACTTCTGTGTGATTGTTGTTGGACTGTAGTGTTGATTCTCGGTCTGCTCTCTGGTGTGTGTGGAGCTGATTGAGGAATGAAACATAGCCAGAGATGAGTCGAGCGTCGGTGAGTTAAAGGCAGAAAC